>NC_073691.1:200203823-200454218 GCF_029784155.1 Uranotaenia lowii
TAAATTCTAGGTATCTAATGATTTTTGCACTATTTAAGGTTGCCTGATTTTTTTTACAGTACTGAAGCAGATCTGCATTGCGTTTTAAAAATTGATGCTAACCAATATTTCACACTGCAGGCTTAATTTAAATGAGATTGCAGTGTGAAACAAACGATAAAAAAGGATGAGTCTATCTGTTGGTTCTCATAGCATATTGTAAATTTATGTTTTACAGAATAGTCGAAAAAAAAAAGATGGTTAAAGTACGAAATGTACAACAAACAAGTGAAAAAAGAAGCCGAGGAAAAGTTGCAGAAAGTTGGTCAACGAATCAATTAACGCAAATAAACATGCTGAAACGGAAAGGTTAACCTAATTATACTCATAAATCAATCGCTGTCAAAACTTTAGCGACATTTAAAAAATCTTATTTAGCTTAAAGGTGGTTCAAAACATGTCCCTGGGTGGCCCAAAATAGAAACGGTGGACCAAAATACCAACCGGAGTAATCATTGAATAAACGAAGTTTTGGGCCTGCATCTTGTTGAATTTCAGCAAACGACAATCGACAATACATATCTTTCGATAGGAAAGAAACCCTTATCTTTGTAATCAATGGATAAATCGTCCAAAAGTTGAAACAAATACCTACTTACACCAAACGATCCAAATAGATTCGTTACACTACATTTTATCATTTTACGTTAACTGTAAAAACGCTCCTATTGAGTCTGCACTGACTTTTTTTAAACTTCTTTTTCAAAACTTTAGGACAAAAAAAAGTATGAAATTACCGGACCGGGATAACCGGGGACAAAATCTACAAAAATTAGAGTTGTAAAAAAACTTCACCCGCCCGAATAGGGACTTGAACCCTAGACCGTTGGATTAAAAGTCCAACGCTCTACCGACTGAGCTACCCGGGCTATTAAACGCAGGGTAACCAAAGAGCAATTTGAATCCGATCCGTTACTTTTGAGTAGGCTTAAGCGAATGAACAAATCAGACACATCATTTCCACCTCTCTTTGCTCTCGCCTTAGTAACGGTTTTACAGTGAATATGCGATTTTGCTCCTGAGAGTGAAACTTTTTCAGGTATGAAGTAAAAATACGAAAATAGATGTTTGGGTAATTTAAATTATTGTACATAGACTTTTACGCATACATATGTTCAAAAGAAATAATTCTATCCCATGAAAAGTTTGCGTTTTTCCTTCTCAGACGTAAAAAAAACTTTAGCTAGACTTGATAACCCGACCGTCTCAAAAAAAGAAAGCTCAATCTTACGTTACTAACATAAATTATCGAATTTACAAACCTACATTAACACATTGCGGACCAACTACGAGAACTCTGGTTTTGTCGGTTGCCGCAAGTGTGCTTCGAAGCATAACTCGAGTGCTAAACAAATGAATAATGTTATTTTTTTCTACAAAATTAAACACAACATTTTAGGTAACTCAAAGAGATAAAATTTGCAGAATTTAGTCCAGTGGATTCTGACAATTTCCGTCTTAGATTTCATCGTGGCACTTAATGTGTTAACACCAAAAATTGAATTTCGGTATTTTTCAGGTGAGTGTTGAGAGCATTTTCCATGTCAAGTAATGATCCATATTTTACTTAGATGTCTATAGTGTTTTAAAAACTTCATGACATCAAACTTTTAACTCATAAAAATGTTGCCAATTTTAATGTTTTAAATATGAGAAAAAAATGGTTAAAAGCATTATAAAGGAGTTAAGGCAGAAACACAATACAGCGTCGGTCGTCGCGTCACGTCAGCGGTCAATGCTGTCGATAAGTACTAAAACGCGGACGCGACGCACCCGACGATTTTTGCATCACAATTCAGCGTCAAGAGACATCTAAGATGTCCCCCCCCCCCGTTACGATTCCCTGTAGCTGATGGAAAAAGTGAAATTTTCGAAAACTAGTAAAGCAAATATCAAATAAACATCCGTATTAATATAGAATTATTATTTTCATTGAATAATTAAAAGAAAAAAAACTTTTAAGGACGAAAAAAAATTTCACCGCCCGAATAGGGACTTGAACCCTAGACCGTTGGATTAAAAGTCCAACGCTCTACCGACTGAGCTACCCGGGCTTGAAATCACTGGCTCGCCAGAGGCTATTTTCAATTACGCGATTAACCTGAACAGCTAACTTAGACACAGATAATTTTATCTAAGATGTATTACTAACGTCGCTCAGGGAAAAAGTAATTGATATAAAAGTACATAGTATAAGTACGTTTTTTTTTTGTTTTTCTTTCAGTAAAGCAAGTTGACCGTTACAAAAACAATCTTTTGAATTGAAATTCACATAAAATAATCGCTAAAAATATACAAACAAATAAACTTAACAGCGTTCGCGAATTGATTTTTCTGGGAGATACATCAGTTAAAATAATCGATTGGGTTTGGCAAATGTCAAATCATCTTACAAAGTTAGTTTAAAATTTACGATCACCAATCGGTTTGAATCGGAATTATTTGGAAGATTTGTGCTTATAGGGGCAACTTGTCAACTACCGGACACTTAAGGTTTTTGAGCAATAAGATCAATATATGTACATTGGTTCCTCTACTGATTTGAAGAGTATCAATATTATGATCACTAAACTGTATTAGGAAAAAAAAGGATTCATAACATATGCATGTGGTATGAGAAATAATTTTACGGTGGCTTTCACTCATTTCCAAAAATGGTTGTTCATAAGCTTTGAAGCTTTTCATGAAAGTTTTTTAGAAAAACCAGGTCAAAAACTTTTTTCGAAAAAACCAGAGAAAAACGGTCTATGACCGACAGTAAATCTAAATTTTTCAGAGGACCAAAATAGTTTCGTCTCTGAATCCTTATCTTCTGCTAACCATTTGAGGGTGCTACAGAGATGAAAAAATGAAAGTTCTCACACCGTACTCCTAGGCAAAAGCTTTCGATGCCTATCATTGGTTTACCTTTACAGATTGAATTACCCTGATTTAAACACCAGATCAGGCTACTATTTACTTTATTTTCATGGTGCTAAAACATTTTTAGGATAATGCGCTTTAGAAAAATCAATGTTGTCCGACCATAGACAAGATCCCCTTACTTCTATTTTCTTCTCTCTCAATTCTCGGTTTGTTTCAACTGATTTGCATAATGTATCGAACAACCGAACAAACTGTAAAAATTAACTGCTAATTGTTTCATGTACAAATGTGCTGAAATAACATTAAAAGACATTTAATGATAGATCTGCATAAACCGGTATTCGCCGGTTTGGAATTACGTCAGCTGGCTAAAGTTTTTTTTTCAAGATTTCATTCCATAGGAATTATTTACTGCCAACCTTACATACTGGTTGGTTTGGTTATTTTGAACGATAATCAAATCACTACCATACAAAAGTGGAAAAACGATACCGAGCAACGTCACTGTCCCATTATCTGTGACCTGGTACAGAGGGCACCACCTATCCTGGAACTATTCGGGCACGCAGCGATACAACATGTCAGGATGGCCGAGCGGTCTAAGGCGCCAGACTCAAGAGCAATCTTGCCCACACATTGTGGGTTCAATTCCAAGTAAGAGCATTCTGGTCCTCTCTGAGGGCGTGGGTTCGAATCCCACTTCTGACAGAATTTTTTTTAATGAAAATTATTTGGCTCATACCAGGAGCACAGCACAGATGTATGTTGGGATCGCGGTAGTTATTTTTAAACGAATGAATGTGAGCCATGGCAAAAAAAATTACCGCCGCCCGAATAGGGACTTGAACCCTAGACCGTTGGATTAAAAGTCCAACGCTCTACCGACTGAGCTACCCGGGCCTCTTGCCCAATCATCCAGCTCAAGGAAGTACGAGTTTCCAGGTACTTTAAATGGCTCCAGGAAACAAGTTAACCCGTTAGCAAGTACCAGGATTACAGCAAATTACGGATGATGATCTCAGATGCTTACCTGCAAAGATAGGAGAGAAGAGAGTTCAATGAATAAAAAATGTATCAAGTGCGTCAGAATAATTTCTATCGAAGGAAGTTGTTTTTATTTTTTTCTTTTGTTAGTTGGAAAGTAATAAAAGGTTTCATTTTAATGTTAAAATTCAGTTCGCTTTATTTTACAATTGCAAACAGATTGTGATGTGAAATCCCTCGACCTTATTAATACGCATAAATATATTCAAATTTTCCACATTTTCTTTTGCACTTTACACCAGTCGGCGACAGCACATCCAACCGGTTATACCAGACTCTAAATAGGTAATCGGACAACCTAGGAGCATCAGCGTCATCATCATCATCATCAACCACAACGACATCAGCACCACTAACTAACCATATGACAGGGGCAAATATGGACCAGTTTTTTCCAGCTCCAGCTTAACCTAGATCCATCCGGCGATGCATCCGAGGAAGAAGCTAGCAGTGAAGTCGGCAAATGGAATCCACTTTGTGTTTCGACTAGATATATTTTGCATGCAAATCAACTACACATTTTTGTCGATAATACAAAGTTCACATGATTTGGGTTGACTTAAACTTTACGTGTCACATTGATTTATTTCAAACCTTCCAATGGATATATGAATGTTTTAGGGCCAATTTAAAAAATGTATATGGTCGGTTTGCGAATTTCGATATGACCCATCCGGCTGCCACCCTAATGTAGGTCGTGGGAGGGAATTTCGATCCAGCGCCAGAACCTTAAGGAAGTATGTAAACTTGGAGGTTTCACAGACATACTATAAAGAAAAAAAGCTAGATAGCTTCCAAGAGAAATTTCAATTTTGGCATATCTTACTCCTGAACCGAGCAAACTGGTCCGAAGGTTAGGGGAAAAAACTGCTTCAATTTTTCACCTTTTTTGCCTCTAACTCGTCTACCTTAAGCGATAGTAAGTGAAAACAGAAAAAAACAACAGAGGTTAGATCTTTCACACTCACACTACCCTTTGTCGAGAGTCGATTGCTTCCATATTTCTCCCATTGACTGACAGACAAGACAGTGTTTTGTTTCATTGCTGCCGTGTCGTGTAGCGGCTTTATAAAATTGTTTTGTTTTTCTCGCCCACCAGCTTAGCTTAGCTTAGCTTGGTTCCTTGCTATCTGCTGCTCTGGTTTGATTCGCCACATTTATATCGATGTTTTTTTCTCCGCGGTAGGGCCAACGCAAAACATGTAGGAGAAATATACATGTTATATACATTCACAGCGCAGCATAAAATGCAGAAAAAATGCAGCAGCAGCATCACCTCATGCCGAGCCACACATTTTTTCCAAAAGGTTTCGAGGAATTTGAACAGTTACCAACTTGACTTTGATTGGAAGAGGTTCCAGGTAGCCACATTAAAGATGGTTTTTATTCCTCTATTTTCAAAAACCGAATGCTGGGCCTTACAAAATATGGGAAAAAAACAATAAAGTAAGTCATACACTTGGTTTCCTCCCCCCTCTGATGTTGGTTAGCAGTTGTGCACTTGTACCAGAAGTGCGTAACAAACAATCAAACAAACACATTGAATTCCGCACAGATTATCCGCGTGATTGCACAGAACGATGGCCTTGCTGCGGGTAGTTAAATGCAAGGTGAGTATATATTCAGGAGGTGTTCCCGAATAACGAATTCCCGATTCAGCCATTTTGGCTATGTAGGCTATGCAACTATACGCAACTCATGAAGTTTGTTTACCAACAAACCCCAGAAAAGCTGAGCAAAAAATAAACAAACTCATTGAGAGCCCCGCTCAGTCCTCGCCTACTTACTGTGAAAGTCGGAGAACCTAGTGTATCTAAGAACCTTGGTTAAATGTTGGCCTACGAAAGATTTGATTATGATTTTGTACAATGGATCGATGGAAAAAGCTAATTTTCCGAGTGGAGTCGCCACCAGCGCTCAGAGCTGTCAAACCTCATGATCAAAGTAGCAGAGAAAACACAGTAAAATAAAAAAACATGGCACTGTGTTGTATTAATAGAACTCAAGTGGACAAAAATCGGAAAAAAATTTCAATTAAATTTTTATTAGAAAGAAGACACTTTGTTTAAAAAAAATCACGTATTTCAGAACTCTTCCATTCTTAAGATATTGAAAAATGAGGAAAAATTTCAAAGATATATATGTTTGATAAAAAAGTAACAAGACAAATTTATGATCACTGATTATATGCATTGATGCATTGATGTTAACGTGAATCTCCATGAAAATACACTGTTGAGATGGTTCAGAATCACTAATAAGAATATGAAGTATGAGAAAATGAAGGAAATCAGAAAAAATGAAATAATTAATGATTTCGGACGAGACCATTTAGGTCCGGCTGATTTTTTTCATGTTTTACGTGGAAATTTAACAAGTTCTGAAAAGTTCAGTACCGATCTCAAGATTTGAAGCTTTTTTAGAATTTCACCAGTCTCAGATTTTTTAACCTATCCTCTATGAAAAGTAATTATGAAACGATCATATCAGTTTTCCAGATTTCCAGGTCAACCGTCTTTGACTTTTAAACTAGGTATCCTAACGGGCTACCTATATTGTTCGAACTTTTCAAACGTGTTTTTTTTAGAATTTAGAGCTGACTAGAAGTGTTAAAAATATAAAAGGGCAGCCACTGAAAGGATAGGTGCCTGAGTTCCACTCAAATACATGTATAATTTTTCCCATTTTTCATTAAAAATTTATTTAAATTTTATTATTTAATTTCCAAAATGTGATCGTGAAGTATAACCTTTTGATCTTCCGATCATAACCAAAAGAAATGACATTCAAATTGTTGAAAACATTTCAATACATGTTTTTATTTCGAAATTTTTCGGTGAACTTTAATATAGATCAAACAAAAGCTACTCATCGAGTAGCTCGAAACGTATATACAACTAGTAAATTTTGGTTGATTATTATTAAAACTCACCGGACGTCGTCGATAATTTCGAAGTACAAACAAAAGCGTTGATAAAACCAAAATTCCAATTAATATAAGTTTGTCCGCTTGCATGTATGACAATCTCTCATAGTGCGTTACCATAGTTGCCATAGTAACCACAGGAATTGTTTTATTTTCATAATAAACAAGAATGAGCGTCAAGGATATGCATGAAGTAAACATGGAAAGTTAGGCTGGCAGATTTTATAATGTTTTAATTCATATTGAAATGAATTTCTTTTTCAACAAAGTAAAAATAAATATTTGATCAAGCGATTCTATGTGCGTGCTTGTCTTAATGAATCAAGTGCGAGTGGTGCGAAAAACAATGGAATTTTATGTTATGCTTTCCAGAACTTTTCAGCACGTTTTCGATCCTGGCAATTTTTTTCTCAAAAACGGGTGAAAAACCGTGCATTCCATTTGAAATTTTCAAATACAAATCCGGGCATTATCCGGTCGAATTAGAGCAAAATTTTCCCATTATTCAAACAAAATCAGGAAAAGATAGAAGAAATTTGTACCTTTATTTATTCGTCGAAGCACATCAAATGTGATCAATGCTTCAAAAAAGTTGTTATTAATGTTGATGAAAATAATTATAATAATTCTGATTTCAGGTCAGAAATTAAAACAAATCATTACACAATTTAATTATTTTTTTGGTAAATTCAACAAATTATGTAAATACATGCGTACAAAAACCGGACCATTGTTATAAAATCCGGGAATCCGGGCTGATACGGACACGCCTCGATATTCTCCTTGAATATTATGGCACGCCCGGGTAAAACCGGGAAATCTAGAATGCTATACGTTCTATACTATACACTGTCTACGCTACGCTATACGCTGTCAGTCGGAACATCTGAAAAGTTTTTCATATTACTAAAAAATAATCTTTTCCATTCCATTGAAGTAATTAAAATGTTTTTGACAGTTTTCAACAGTTGAAGAATGAAAATGTTATGGCCAGTCATTTGATCAATTTACAAGCATTCAATTTACAGTTGAATTGATCTAAAATCTAAATGATTTCATGTCACCCTAACTTAATTTGCTTCAGTACCGCCATCTGATAAATATAAAAAGGTTTTTAATAAATGCGACAGATGGCAGATTTGTATCTCTCTAGCGGAAAACTACGCAGGAGGTGCTTAAAGAAATCCATTGATCGGTACCATTTGAAGCTTTTGACGATTTCTAATGGAATAAAAATAAAAACATAAAGAAATTATGAAAAAAACCTATATGTAAATATATAAATAGATGGAGAGAAAGATGAAGGAGGATCAAAGTAGTCGGCGGCTTCAACTGACGTCAAGTTTTCAAGCTCCGCAATTTTTCAAGAATTTTCATTTTATCGGAAAAGTATTCAAAAATATTGGAAAAAAACCTGCTTACCGATTTTTGGACAGATCAACTAGAGGAGGGAAGATGGGCTGTTGATCCGAAGACGATTGGATTCGTATGGTTCATCTTGGACCGGGAAAAGTGACCAATCATGGGAAACCAACTCTACGTTTCATAGCATTTTCAAAGGATTTTTCAGCTAAGTATTCTTTTAATCTTATCGTTTTCGTTTGCTATTAAATTTCGTTAGGTGATTTTTAGAATATTTATTTAAAAAAATTCCATGATAGCTGTAGTATCAATCAAGGCAGGGATAATTTCAATTCACAAACACTCAGGATTTTTTTAAATAACATTCGGTGACTGTCGTATGAATATGAAAGACTGCAAAGAGTGGAAAATTCTAGTATTGTTTTTATGGTATTTGAGATCCGCATCGAGTTAATTATACGCTATATATGTACATCTCCTATGGAAGTAAATGCTAAATTTTAATTTAACATTTGGTGTTCAAAAATCTGTATCAAAACAGTCTAACAAAATAACATGATTTTTTAGCCAGATTCGTATTTCGCTGTACACTTATTAGCGGTTCCTAAATTATACATGTACTGTAAATAACTGTCACATAATGTCGACGACAGACTTACAGCGGGGCGAGGCGGGAAACAAAAAGTGGATACGCATCTACCTAACCTCCAAGCGAAACGGAATAAATGTGGAGAAATATTCACGTAACGACCTTGAAGGAACGGCGCAAAACGTAAAATGCATGTCATCCATTAGAAGAACGATCTTTCGTCAGCAAACCGGGAGAGGAATGTCTACTGTACACTGAAAGCCTCTTTCTACCTTAAGGCGTCATTATCATGGTGTCTACTTATGGCAGTGGTTCCCAGAGAGAGCCTCATCACGAAAAATTGCTCGAAGTTTGATCGTTCCATATTCAAAGTTGATATCAGCGTGCTGTGCCAAATGCTGAGACTATGAGACACTTGAAGAACGCTGCAGCAACGGAGTGAGGTAATATGCAAAGTGGAAATTAAGCTTCTGCTATACATGAGAAACAGGTTACGCCGTAGCGGTCCGTGATGGAATTCAACGTTTTTAAAGTCCCGGGTGCACCCCGCTGCTGGCCCTAACGCCCGGTCGTTTTCTGCCGTATATGGGGAACTGTACTGTACATATTTTTGCTTCTACAAAAGTTTACCGAAACAACGACCGGCTACGTAGGGCTGCCAATGTTTACCTTCGTCGGTGACTCTGCTGCGGTGTTACTGGAAATTTATTGTTACTTGCCAAAGGAATTGGCGGCCGGTAACGGCAATTAGCTATCTGTATACTATTTGCACACTATCGCCAATACTTTGGCGAGTGAGGCGATTTATTTTTGTTTGAACCGGTTTATCGCTAATACGGTTACCATATTTATTATGAATTTTTATATTCCTTTGAAGTCCAAAAATATAAAAAAATGAATGAGCTCTAGTTTATTGTGGTGTCATTTAAGTACATGTTAGTCACCATGAAATTGAAAATGGACTTCAGAACAGAAACTACAATGACCTGATTACTATAGGTGTAGTACCTATCCTAAATTCGATCCTAAATTCGTACTCAGCCCTTCTAAGGACGCTTATAGAAAACTACTTGGATTAACCCTCATCCGCATTAGAGTGTCAATTTGACACTATTGCAAGATTGAATGCTTGTAACTTCTTTCAGAAACTTCAAAATACAAAAATTTCTTCGGGGACCCTAAATGAATTCAAAAGTTCTTTAATATTGCCTTTTTACTTTTTTTTATGGACAAACCCTGGAAGCCTGGACAAAAAAAAAACTCCCTTTTCCGACATAGAGTGTCAATTTGACACTCCAAAAGTAAAATCTATCTAAATTATAATTTATAATATTTGATATTATAATTTTTTTAGGCTGGAACAAATTTCAATTTCTTCTTTTGTCACCCCCTCCCCCTTCGAAATTTCCAAAAAACCCGAAGGGGGGAATAAATAAGGTTCGGAGTATTTCATGTAATTTTCGACAAAATTTTCTAATATCCGACTAAACTAGCTTCTCAGTTATATGCTTTTGGATCGCTCCTTCTCTCATAGCAGTGCTGTTATTCAAGCGCAGTATAGAGCCAGAACCCGGTAACATTACACGATTTGTCCATTTATCGTGTGACCAACATCTTTTAAATATGTGCTCGTGAATCTCGTTTTTAAGATTTTTTTCCTCAGATTTAAGCTTTTTTTTGCCTTGAGAGCATAGGAGATGAAAGCTTAAATCTGAGGAAAAAAGGTTAAATCTGTCAAAAAAAGGGCAAATCTGAGAGATGTGCTCCACACGGTTTGAATAACATTGCCGGGATGTGTATGAAGCATTGCGGGAAAAGTTCATCGTCCTCGGAATCGAAGAAGAGAACAAAGCGATTTTCACGTTGCACTGCCGAATTTATGAGAGACGACCAACCAAGCATGGTTTACATTTCTCTTCAGAGCCGCTGGAGAAATTTTGAACTTTTTGACGAATATTAGTTCTTAAAAACAGAAACCGATATCTACTGTTAAAACTTTATTGAGATCATATGAAACAAAATATTTCAAATTAAAATCTACTTTAGTTTAAAATAAAAAGTCTCGATAACGTACATTTATGAACATTCTAAAGGGTGCCCACGATGAAATTGCCACACACAAAATTGATTCGCAAAGTTCGAGTTTTTATCCGATTGCCATCAAATTTTAAGGGATTGAAAAATAACTATTAAACTTTATTTTACCATTTTATTCGTATTTTATTTACAGTCCATACGCAAATGCCCGCACCTTGGCCTTAACCCCGGCCATAAGATTCTGCACAACCTGTGAATCAATCGTTTTTTTGCATGTAAACCCATACTTGAATGCTGCATCATGGACGACGAAACATATGGGAAGGCCGGCTTCAAACAGATCCCCGGCAATCTGTTTTTCACGGCCAAGGATAAGTTCAGCGTTCCGGAGCATGTCCGCACTCAGAAGATGTCCTGTTGGCAGCGGAGTGCACCTTTCGTGACCCAGGACACGATGAACGAACAGGTGTTCATGAAAGAGCGCCTCCAGAAGCGACTTCTTCCCCTCCCAGGCCCACAACGTCCCAACAATCTTCTGACCGGATTTGGCCACATGCCACTACTCCAAAGCAGGCTTGTAAGTGGTCACCATCGTTTGAACTTTTTTCAGAGACATCCACAACACATTGTTCTTGACCATCATGGAGAGCGCAATCGTTTGATAGGAGAGCAAAAAAATATCAAATGAAATTTTGATCTTTGTAGTGGTTAGTCAATTGACTTTCATTACTTATGCGTAAATAATCATTCCACATTGTTCGACCAACACATCCTAACATCACCCGGCGCTGCAGACACATCCCGGCAATGTTATTCAAACCGTGTGGAGCACATCTCTCAGATTTCCCCTTTTTTTTGACAGATTTAAGCTTTTTTTCTTCAGATTGAAGCTTTCATCTCCTATGCTCTCAAGGCAAAAAGAGCTTAAATCTGAGGAAAAAAAGCTTAAAAACGAGATTAACGAGCACATATTTGAAAGATGTTGGTCACACGATACATAGACAAATCGTTAGCGTTGCCGGGTTCTGGAATAACATTGCCAGTATGTGTCTGCAGCGATGGTTTACAAGTCTGCACCAAGGACGTGCTGAAGTAGTATGCGGACAATAAGTTCAATTTTGTGCCGAAAATGTTCAACCCTTCCAACACTCCCGAACTCCGCCCCATCGAGAAGTACTGGGCGATTATGAAGCAGCACCTTCTTAAACGATCTAAGGTAGTGAAGACAGTCGAGGGACTGAAGAAAGTATGGGTTTACAATACATGCAAAAAACGATTGATCCACAGGTTGTGCAGAATCTTATGGCCGGTTTTAAAGCGAAGGTCCGGGCATTTGCGTACACCCAAAATAATTTAGAAATTTATTCTACGGGATTTTTCACGTAAACTGAGATTTTGTTGCATCACATCGATTCTACGTCTGCCTGTAGTAACTCCTTTACTTCTACGTAACTAGCGCATGAATTTCACGTAAAGTCTAAGTGAATTCATTTCTTTTCATTTTTCCAGAGCGTGCTGTTGTAAATTCTTATTAGAAAAGGGAATTTCATTCGTATCGCATCACTCGGAGAATTCAGTCGCGTTTTCAAGTGTCCCGATCTTCGCGAACTGCTGGAAGTGGTGTGATCCCGTCCAGTGAATCCGGGTATTTGTGCCGTTCGGACGGTAAAAACGGTGTTTTGTGCCGCGACAATAGTTTCCTGCCAAAGGCTGGTTAATTTGATTGGCCCCAGCTCGCAGAAGGGCCGATCGATCGCCACGAGGTCCGCCGCCATTGTTTGGCGAACCATCATAATCAATCATCATCATCATCCATCATCATCATCGAGGCCGAGTCAAGACGAGGAGGCTATCTTCAACCAACGAGGAAGGGCCAACGCTCGTTTGGTTGGGTTCTTCGGTTATCGTCATCCTTGAAGACCAACGGAGAACCACGTGGTTGGAGCAGTCTATATACACTGTAAAAAATATAGTTCCAAAAAGTGCTAGAATAATTTGTAAGTTCTTTTTTATTTCTTTTTTCACTTTTTCTTTTTCTATCATATTTCCCTTTATATATATTTCGATAATTTTGTGCTTCGCTTATATTTTCAACACGGAGGGCATTCGTTTTCCCGTTGAAAAATATGAGCGAAGGCGGGGGGTTATACCCTCCAACTGGGGATGATGCGAATATCACCTATGAAGATGAGGAGCATCTGGAGGAATCAGCTGATGCTGGCCCTTCAGATGCAAATCGTTCTCGGATGGATGACAATGTCGGATCATCCCCAGTGGAGAGTAGAGTCACCCGGCTCCGAAAATATGCTGAAGGCTCATCTTCCTCTGGGCCATGGGTGGTTTTCATCCGGCCCAAAAAGAACGGTAAACCTCTGAATGTGGTACAGATCACCAAAGATCTGGCGAGGTGGACCTCGGTAACCAGCGTTACAAAATTACGTGCGAACAAGCTGCGCGTTGTTGTGGCTAACTCGAAAGCTGCAAACGAGATTGTGGCTAGCAATTTTCTAATTCTAGAGTATCACGTTTACATCCCGTCTCGAGACGTAGAGATTGAGGGCGTGATCACAGAAATGAGTCTGGATGCGAAGTACGTTAAATCCAACGGCGTTGGTAAGTTCAAGAGCCTCGATTCGACTTCGGTCGAAATCGTGGATTGCCGTCAACTCAATACTGCCAACGTCGTAAATGGAGTTACAAAGTACTCGCCTTCAACTTCATTTCGTGTGACCTTCGCGGGTACCGCCCTCCCTCACTACGTCTTGATTGACGGAGTTTTAAGGCTTCCTGTGCGACTCTTCGTGCCTCGACCCATGCATTGTAAAAATTGCATCAAGTTGGGGCACACAGCGTCGCATTGTTGCAATAAGCCACGCTGTCCCCAATGCGGAGAGAATCATGGGGCTGGAGCATGCTCAGCAATAGAGCAGAAATGTGTTTATTGCGGGGGCTCACCCCATGAAATCTCTTCGTGCGAGGCATTCAAGAGTTGCTGGGATAAACAGAAGCGCTCTTTAAAGGAACGATCGAGACGTTCTTATGCCTCTATCTTAAAGAGCGCTTCTCCACTGGCCCAACCTCATTCAAGTAACATCTTTTCTGTGTTGCCAGTTGACAACGAAGAAACAACGGATGAGGAAAACCCTTTTGTTTTCGTTGCGAAATCCCTACAATGAGCCCTCCAATCAGTGTCCCTAAAAAGCCGAATGCTGCAGAACAACAAAAACAAAATCCTCCTGGATTCCGTACGATTTTTTCACCACAGAATGATGCAACACCAGCAGGGACCTCAAAGGCCCCTTTGACGAATGCAGTTTTTTCAGAATCAACTTCCCAGCCAGGATTGTTTAAGTTGACTGACATTCTGAATGGAATTTTTTCGTTTTTCAACGTTTCTGAATCCATCAAAAGCATTGTAACAACAATGCTTCCTGTAGTAAAGACATTTTTGAAGCAATTGATGCAAACTTGGCCCCTCATTTCAATGTTTATCTCTCTCGATGGCTAATTTACGCCCAGAGGTCGGGGATATCACTGTTATACAGTGGAATTGTCGTAGTTTAGTTCCTAAACTGGATCCGTTCAAATTTCTTCTTTATGAAACTAGTTGCGATATTTTTGCCCTTTCAGAAACATGGCTTTCTTCTCAATCAAACATCTCATTCCACGATTTTAACATTATCCGTTTGGATCGCAACGATTCTTATGGAGGGGTGCTTTTGGGGATCAATAAGCGCCACTCCTTTTACAGAATCCACCTCCCTTTATCAGGAGGAATTGAAGCTGTTGCATGTCATATAACTATAAGAGGTAAGGACTTATGCGTTGTCAGTTTGTACTGGCCTCATAGAGTTGCAGTGGATCGAAATCACCTAGAGGACCTGTGCTCAGTGCTTCCTGAGCCAAGGTTGATCCTGGGTGACTTCAATTCACATGGAACTGTCTGGGGAGAACAAACTGACGATTGTCGTTCTACTCTTATTTATGACATTTGTGACAGTTTCAATTTAACAATTTTGAACACGGGTGAAAAAACACGGGTACCTAAACCCCCTGCAAGACCAAGTGCAATTGACCTCTCACTCTGCTCAAATTCACTATCATTGGATTGCCAGTGGAAGGTAATCCCTGATCCCAATGGTAGTGATCACTTGCCAATCAAAATTACAATCACCAATGGGGCCAGCACTTCAAATTCAACAAATATGGCATATGACCTTACAAGACACATCGATTGGAAAAAGTACTCGGACGAAATAACAGATGCCATTAATTCTATGAATGTTTTACCTCCTTTGGAGGAGTATCACTTTCTTTCTCGTTTGATCCATGAAAGTGCACTTTGCGCTCAAAAAAAACCCATCCCAGATTCATCTGTTCTTCGAAGGCCCCCAAATCCATGGTGGGACCAGCAGTGTTCCAAGCTTTATAAGGACAAATCAAAAGCATTCAAAGATTTTCGAAAACATGGAACCCTCGTCCTTTTTGAATCATATGTTTCCCTTGAAAATCAGTTCAAAAAATTGATCAAAGGGAAGAAAAAGGCGTATTGGAGGAATTTTGTGGGTGGTTTATCACGGGAAACATCCTTGAGTACCTTATGGAAAGTGGCACGAAGCATGCGCAATCGATCATCTACAAATGAAAGTGAAGAAAACACACATAGATGGATATTAAACTTTGCACGGAAAGTCTGCCCAGATTCTACACCTGTACAAAAAATAATCCGGAACGTGCCTCCTGATAGGTGTGGTCTGGATTCCACCTTTTCGATGGTCGAATTTTCACTTGCCCTCCTCTCTTGCAACAATTCAGCTCCGGGAATTGATAAAATCAAATTTAACTTGTTGAAAAACCTTCCGGACGCCGCCAAGTTTCGCTTGTTAAATTTATTTAATCAATTCTTGGAGAACAACATTGTTCCCCAAGAGTGGAGAGAAGTGAGAGTTATCGCTATCCAAAAGCCCGGAAAACCAGCGTCCGATGCGAATTCGTACCGTCCAATAGCGATGTTGTCTTGTATACGCAAGTTGATGGAGAAAATGATTTTGTTTCGTTTGGATAAATGGGTAGAAGCAAATGGTCTCCTTTCAGATACTCAATTTGGGTTCCGAAGGGGCAAAGGGACAAACGATTGTCTTGCTTTGCTATCTTCAGAGATACAAATGGCGTACGCAAAACGTGAGCAAATGGCTTCAGTGTTTCTAGACATAAAGGGAGCTTTTGATGCAGTTTCAATAGAGGTGTTGTCAGACAAATTGCACTCCCGGGGTCTGCCTCCTCTATTGAACAACATCTTATACAGCTTGCTTTGTGAGAAACATCTGAACTTTGCTCACGGAGATATTGCAATTAGAAGAACCTCCTACATGGGCCTCCCACAGGGTTCATGTTTGAGTCCACTTTTGTACAACTTTTACGTAAATGACATCGACAGTTGTCTCTCTGAAGGCTGCACTCTAAGACAACTTGCAGATGACGGCGTGGTGTCTGTCACAGGTTCTACTGAGTCTCATCTGCTCAGACCTTTACAAGATACTTTAACCAGATTGTCATCCTGGGCTTTGGGGCTTGGGATTGAGTTTTCTCCTCAGAAAACGGAGATGGTTGTTTTCTCTAAGAAACGTAGACCTGCTCAACCTAAGCTTCAACTTCTAGGCCGAACGATCACTCAATCGAGGTGTTTTAAGTATCTTGGGGTTTGGTTTGATTCCAAGTGTACTTGGAGAGCCCACATTGAGTATCTGAAAGGAAAATGCCAACAAAGAATGAATTTTCTCCGATCAATCACTGGCACCTGGTGGGGAGCCCATCCAGAAGATCTTTTAAAATTGTATCGAACAACTATTCTCTCAGTTATGGAATATGGTAGCTTCTGTTTCCAGTCAGCTGCCAAAACTCACCTCCTCAAACTCGAGCGTATCCAATACCGTTGTCTTCGCATCGCTTTGGGCTGTATGCCCTCAACGCACAACATGAGTCTTGAAGTTTTGGCAGGAATACTCCCTTTGAAAGATCGATTCAATCTACTATCACTTCGGTTCCTCATCAGGTGTGAGGTCATGAACCCACTGGTGATTGTAAATTTTGACAGGCTACTTGAGCAAAATTTTCAAACCAGGTTTATGTCTATATACCATGTCCTCATGTCAATGCAGGTAAACCCTTCTTCATTCTCTCCAACTCGTGTTTGTAGCCCAGACTACGATCATTCTTCTGTCCAGTTTGATTTGTCTATGCAGCAGGAAATTTGTGGAATCCCGGTCCCTCATCGCTCCCTTCTGATTCCAAGAATTTTCGAAGCTAAATATAGACACGTCGATGCTGATAAAATGTACTTTACTGATGGATCACTTATAGAGGAATCAACAGGATTTGGAGTGTTCAACGAAATATCTAGCGCCTCTTACAGCCTCGAGTCACCATGCTCTGTGTATATAGCAGAGTTAGCAGCTATTCATTGTGCTTTGGACAGTATAGCTTCAAGGCCAGTTGGGCACTACTTTATCGTAACGGATAGTCTGAGTTCTGTTCAAGCAATCCACTCAATAAAACCGGGAAAGCACTCGCCATACTTCTTCGAGAAGATACGGGATAGTTTGAGTGCTTTATCAAAACGTCGCTTTATCATCACCTTTGTTTGGGTTCCCTCTCATTGCTCGATAGAGGGTAATGAGAAGGCAGACTCTCTGGCAAAGGTGGGGGCGATGGAAGGCGACACGTACCAGCGTGAAATTGCCTTCAACGAATTTTACTTTTTAGTTCGAAGAAACTCTCTTGTCAACTGGCAGCGCAAATGGGACGAGGATGAGTTGGGTCGGTGGCTGCACTCGATTATCCCAAGGGTAAGCCTTAAACCATGGTTTAATAGATTGGACCTGAGTCGAGATTTTATTCGTATATTTTCCCGTCTCATGTCCAATCATTATTCCTTGGACGCGGTACTCTATCGTTTGAATATTGCTAGCAGCAATTTGTGTAGTTGCGGCCAAGGTTACCATGACATCGAGCATATTGTTTGGTCGTGCGAGGTCCATCTTGTCGCCAGAACGAATTTCATAGACTCCCTTCGGGCCCGAGGAAAACCACCCTATGTTCCAGTGAGAGATGTGCTGGGGGTGAGAGACTTGGACTACATGTTCGAAATATATCTTTTCCTAAAAGCTATTGATCTTCGTCTATAATTTCTTCTTATTTTCATATTTCCCTATCTATCTTCTTTTTTCTTTTAAAGTGAACTAGATATAAGCACACAATTGTTATCAAACAAAACGAGTTTGGCTCCTTAAAGCCTAAAGGTATGAGCCGTTTCAAATAAAGAATTTACAAAAAAAAAAAAAAAAAAAAAAAGGGAATTGATTTTCTTAGCTGTTGTGAAGAAAAGCAGATTTTTCAATCGTTCTCAATCTTCCCTAGAAGAGAAAATGCATGCCAAGGAGGATTCTATTGGATTTAACTTGATCTCCTGGTAAGTGATAATGATGCCAAATTATAATTTTCTAAATGTTATGTTTTTTCATCATCCGTTGGAACATTCGTTCTTTATTAGGAATCCGTATATGGACTAAATATGACCTTCCGGGTTCAACAGCGCCTGATCACGCAACAACGAACAAGGTAAAGTATTTTGCATTTAAATTATAAATTTTTCGTTAATGTATACTTTCCTATTTCTACAGGATTCAACAAACCAAAATAACGTTGCAGGAATTGAAGTGATTTAATTTCTCATAAAGTGTAGTGTCAGTAAAAATAAAGTTTATTCCATTGTTAACTCCTTTTGTTTTGAAATTTTTTTACAAAAATAAAAATACGAAAGAAAAAAATCAACCTTAATTTCATTCGGGTATTAAAAACATTCCCCGTAGCGTTCATGGCCACATCGCGTTGAACTTACTTGAAATTCACGTAAATTGTAGGTGCGCTCCACGAAGCACGAATTCTTATAGGGATGCGTTTACGTATTGATTTCGTAGCATTTACGTGAAAATCAATTGGATAAAAATTATGTAGTTTTTCACGTAGCCGCTACGTGCAGATTATTTTGGGTGTATGGACTGTAAATAAAATACAATGAAAATGGTAAATCTAAGTTTAATAGATATTTTACAATCCCTGTAAATATGATGGCAATCGGATGAAAACTCGAATTTTGCGAATCAATTTTGTGTGTGGCAATTTCATCGTAGACACCCTTTAAGTAAAAATAACGCAATATTTTTCTTTGTTGGTCTTCATTTTAATTTAAAAGAGAAGCTGGTGGAAAACCAATATGCAACTTATTTCATAAATTCAAATTATTAAAAATGTGAGAATAAATCAAATTTTTTTAGGGTAGGTTTCAATATGGGGCATAGCGACATATATGTATATATATGACTATAGTAACGTCTTGAAACAAAAAAAAACAAAATTAAATTGATAAATTTCATTTAAATTTGCAGATACCACTCGAATTTAACGTTCAATCTGATCATTTTTAAAATCGAACCCAGAAGGAGAAACTAGGAGTATCATTAGGAAACTTAGGAGTTCTAGAATCATAGGAGCAAAGGTTTCAAGTTGCGATATCACTTACCAAAATGATTTCCATGTCACTTCACCCTTACCCCCCAAAAACATCGTGAGATTTGTAGAGGGATAGCGTACAGCCGGCCTCCGGAAAACAAATCATCACATGTGCTGCACTTCCCTTACTGTATCGACTAGACGGACTTGACCGGCTTCGTTATTGGTTCATTTGAAAGAAGGATATCCTCAAAGTTGAACAATGAGATTGTATTGCTTGTTCTCAGCAATCTTTCGATGGGTTCATTGTGCAGTGTTGATTATCTCGAACCAATCACGAAGTGCAATCATTCCATTGGCCGGGAGGGGCCTCAGGTGGACCGTAGTTGATAGAAAAATTTTCATTCGCAACAACGTTATAGGATAGGCAATTGCCAAAAACCACTATAGAGTTGGTTATTCATATTCATACGATGTCGGTAACCCTACTGTTCGCTGCCCATGAAAGTGGCTGCGTTATCAGTAGCGCTGTTTTCTTTGACAGAGGATGCGCCAGTGTAAATTTGTCCCTCGCAATCGAAGACAATTTTAACCGCGCATACCGTCACCGAGACGGCGGCTCGCGGTGCGATAACGTGAACGGTGCGAGCAGCTTTTGCTTTAATAAACAATCAGTGTGTTTTTTTTATTGCCGTCGAAAAACATTTCCGCGGTTCCTCGGTAAAACATTCCACCTCGTCAATCGAGCAGCACATCAGCAGCACACACATATGTCAGGATGGCCGAGCGGTCTAAGGCGCCAGACTCAAGACTTAGTACAGTCTTGCCCACAATGAGTGGGTGATAAGTGGCACTACTGAAGAAGAGCATTCTGGTCCTCTCTGAGGGCGTGGGTTCGAATCCCACTTCTGACAGCAATATTTTTGCGGCGCTTCTCATGACACTTTTTATGTCATGCGGAGGGTACTCTGGTTGGATGCTCCAATTAACAACACCATTCAGATTTAGCATAAAACAGGGGACACTCACTCTCCCTTCTTCTGCTGCAATGTTTGGTTGATGGATTTCTCGTGTGAATTGGGATATCGCATTGTTGTGTGGCCACCGAGGAGTCATAAAATTCTTGAACTGAATGGATTTGATTACACTCACTGTTAGTTAGTCGGATTGGAGTTTTATGGGTTGACTTTGTAGTTTAGAAACATACGCTTTGCCGTCTTTAATAGACAATAATAAATCCGAAAATGGGGAGAGGGAGCATCTGGTTTGTGTTTATTGCAGCTGTCGTTTGCTGCTACTATCGAGTAGAATGCACGTAAGTAGCGATTCTTTGTTTGAGGCGCAATTTAAGTATCGGTCAGCTAGGATGCTGTACGACTGAATAAATCAAAGAAGAATCAAACCGATGACTCACTTGACGTGATTGGTGCAATCTAGTGTTGTTAAGTGGAAGAATCTCTTAGTAGTAGCCATAAGGTCAAGCTGATGATACTCACTTTAGGCTTACTGGTCCCTTTGTTTTATGTTTCTAGAAGCAGTTGGTGAAAAATAAACGATTTATCAGATTTCAAGAATTTTTTTTATTGTGTGTTTACAGATTTATTTGGGTGGCAAAAAGCAATGGATGTTTGGAAAAAATGTTATGTAAATTTTGTTGGTTGTCCCAAAAAACTGACCTGTGCACAATTTCAGCTCAATCGGACTTGATTTATGGGTGCCTCAAAGCGCCCAAAATTTCGTTTTTTTATCCTCAAAAATCACCTAAGGGGTCACCAAAGCAAATCGAAAAAAAAAACCAAATTTTAATTATGATGTCAAATGCCTTAAATATGCATGAAACGTCGAAATCTGGTGTTGTCTCTTAAAAAACTTTTTTTTAACGAAAAATCAACTTTCTGGAACTTTTCGATTTTTCGAAAAATGGCCGGAAGTCCCAGAAAGTCAATTTTTGGCCAAGCAAATTTTTTCGAGATTACAACAGATCTCGACGTTTCATGCATTTCTAAGTCATTTGGTAAAAATTTTGTGTTTCCGGGTTTCCTTTGGTCCCCTTTACGTGATTTTTTTTTAAATTCTAAAGTCTGTCTAAAGTGAAGTTAAGGAAGCCATTCGCCAGCTGAATAGAAACAAGTCGGCTGGGAAGGATGGCATCGCAGCTGAACTCATCAAAATGGGCCCGGACAGGTTGGCCGATTGCCTACACCGGTTGATACTCCGGATCTGGGACATAGAACAGCTACCGGAGGAGTGGAAGGAGGGGGTAATATGCCCCATCTACAAGAAGGGCGACAAATTGGACTGTGAGAACTACCGAGCGATCACTGTCCTCAATGCCGCCTACAAAGTGTTGTCCCGAATCCTACTCCGCCGCCTCACGCCACAAGCAAACAGATTCGTGGGAAGTCATCAGGCCGGCTTCATGGAGGGACGGTCTACGACGGACCAGATATTCACATTACGGCAAATCCTCCAAAAATGCCGTGAACACCAAGTCCCTACGCATCATCTATTCATCGACTTCAAAGCCGCATACGACACGATCGACCGTAACGAGCTATGGAAAATCATGGACGAGAACGGCTTTTCCGGGAAGCTAATCAGACTGATCAAGGCGACGATGGATGGAACGCAGTGCTGTGTGCGGATATCGGGTGAATTGTCGAGTTCATTCGAATCGCGCAGGGGGCTTCGACAAGGTGATGGTCTATCCTGCATGATGTTCAACGTGGCGCTAGAAGGTGTTATTCGACGAGCGGTGGGCGAAATGCGGGGCACGATTTTCAACAGATCCAGTCAACTTATCTGCTTTGCCGATGACATTGATATAGTCGGCAGATCATCTGCGGCGGTGGAGGAGATCTACCGCAAACTGAAACGCGAAGCAGGAAGGATTGGGTTGATGATTAATACGTCCAAGACGAAGTACATGCTGGCCTGCGGATCCGAGACCGACCGAACCCGCTTGTCCAGTAATAACAAGATCACGATCGACGGCGACGAGCTGGAGATAGTCGAAGACTTTGTCTATCTCGGCTCACTGGTGACCGCAGACAATGACACCAGCCGTGAGATCCGGAGGCGAATTATCAGCGGAAGTCGTGCCTACTATGGACTCCACAAGCAACTGCGGTCGAGAAGACTTTGCCCTCGTACGAAGTGTAACCTGTATATGACGCTTATTAGACCGGTTGTTCTCTACGGGCACGAGACATGGATATTGCTCGAGGAGGACCTGCGTACACTCGGAGTATTCGAGCGACGAGTGTTAAGAACCATCTTTGGCGGCGTACAGGGGAACGGAATGTGGAGGCGAAGGATGAACCACGAGCTCGCGCGACTCTACGGCGAACCCAGTATCCAGAAGGTGGTGAAAGCTGGCCGGATACGCTGGGCTGGACATGTTGCGAGAATGCCGGACGACTGTCCTGCAAAACAGGTGTTCGCTACGAATCCGGTAGGAACAAGACGAGCGGGGGCGCAACGAGCGAGGTGGTTAGATCAAGTGGAGCGTGATCTGGCGAACGTGGGGTGCCCGAGAAATTGGAGAACGGTTGCTATGAACCGAGTGAATTTTAGGAATTATGTTCGTCAAGTTATGTCGTGAGACGGAATACTATGTAAATAAAAAAAAAAATAAAAATAAATTGGTAAAAATTTTGTGTTTCCGGGTTTCCTTTGGTCCCCTTTACGTGATTTTTTTTTAAATTCTAAAGTCTGTTTTTGACTAAAATATTTTTTTTTTTCAAGATAACACCAGATTTCGACGTTCTATGCATTTTTAAATCATTTGGCATTCAAATTAAATTTTTGATTCCCCCATTTTCCGATGATTTTTGAGGGCCAGAAACCAAAACTTTGAGCGTTTTGATGAACCCCTAAATCAAGTCCGGTTTAAATACCGACCATATAGATTTAGTTGATCGGCCTAAAACTACCTTTGCGAAGTTTCAGCTAAATCTGACTTGATAAATGGGTGCCTCAAAGCGCTTGAAATTTCATTTTTTCTACTCTCAGTAATCAGAAAAATCGTCGTTTTTGTCATTTTTGTCATTATTGTATTTTTTTGTCATTTTTGTCAGCTTTTATTTTAAAAATTTTTGATTTTGACCTTAAAAGGTAAAAATTGAATTTAAATTAAACAAACATAAACGACAAAAGTGACAAAATTAAAAATGATAAAAATTGAAGGAATCCCCTTAACGTGGAACTAGTGATCTGATAACTTTTTAATACTATACTTTACTACATTTTTGACACAATTAATTTGCATTCAATTTCTATAGAGACTCCGCATGAAACCAAAAAGTTCTGCATGGAACAAAAAAGTTAGTAAGAAATTAGATGCTCAATTTTTTCAAGGTAACGTAAAACGGGGAAACTTTAACCAACTATAAATTTTTGAACATTATCATCAGTAACTCAGTCTATAATATGATTTTTTGGAAATTGTTTTCTACGTTTGAAAGCCTATTTATTGAGTATCACATAGGCCAAATTTGGTTTGTATTTGAATTTTTTTTCTGTTAGTAAAAATGTTATTTCAAAACCTTAAAATATCTATATTTTCAGTCATAACTGCTTTCAAAAAATTTCATAAATTACCTAAATTGGTACCATTTCTGTTTAATTTCAAGCTTTACGATTTTTTATAATTTTGCTTTTGCTGTTTCTAAAAGTGGAGAATGGAAATCCTCAATATGCTAAGCTTTTCGAATTTTGTAAAATTATATCACTTATTGAAAGTAGAAACCGTTGAAAAGAGCTTTCGAGACTGATTTTTGATTTGTTCTTGAGAACCGGAAATTTTGTAAGATCATGCAGATAAAAATCGGGGAAAATGCGGAACATGAAAAATTGAATTAAGTGGCCACCCTGAAATAAAGAAAATTTTAAAATAAAGAATGTAATAACTAATAATTAATCTAGCAAAGTGACAGAAATCACAAAATCATTTGTGTCATTTTCGTCATTACCATCATTTTGATAATTTTTTTCATTTCGTCATTTTTTTTTTCATTTACGTCAGAATTTTATTTTTAGTTATTAAGTTATAAAACAAAACCTCAAAAAGGAAAATAAATGAAAAACTACAAATTTTGAAAAAAAATGCCTTAAAAAATTGATAAAAAGGATAGTAAAATTTGAAATTTTAAACTGTATGTAACACTTATTTTAGTAATTTTTGAACTTTTTGTCATTTTAGATATTCTTGTGATTTTTGTTTTTTTTTTTGCCGATTAATATTTTTTTTTAAATTTTGTAATTTTTTTTTAGCTTGTATTTGTCATCTATCGCTTAAGTTTGTGTCATTTTTACCTCTTGAAACCTTTTTTGTCATTTTTTTCAATCATCAAATTTTTGTCATTTTAGTTTGAAACCCGGTGTTATTTATCATTTAAATATAATTTTCGTTCTTCCTTGGTTGTTTTTAATTATTATAGGAGCACCCTTTGAGAAAACAAATCAACATCCCTAGCGGAAAAAATAAGTCTAGGACGACTCAAAAAAATTCAATATCGATTTCGATTTTTATTTCGAAATAACACCAGATTGAAACATGCTTTGCAATTTTAAGTCATTTGGCATAAAAGTTAAAATTTCCCCGATTTTTTTTGGACCCCCAGAAAGTGATTTTTGAGGGTAAATGTTTTGTCTTTTGTTTAAGGTTTGGTTTTGAACCAAATAAATTTTACTGATTAACATTCTTTGATTAAATTTGGCTTTTGGGAATTTATTTTTATTTTATCTTTTAAAAAAATAAGTAGAATCTGTCAACCTGAAAATTCTATCGGAATCGATCACTCTTGGTAGTATCGCCAATGTAAAAACCACAATGGGGCTTGGAATAAATATAGATTTGTCTCAAGTTGCCATATTGTCGTCTAGGATTTATTTTTTCAAACAAGTCCTATAAATATATAGAATTTACTTACATACGATGGCACAACCAGCAGCCAGTTAACCCTTGTGGTTTGCCAACAATTGGTATCGATTGCAACCCGTTCTCCATTGATTGCGATCGAGCGATGGAACTTGCGTAACCGAAAGTTGGTATCCGAACCTCAACGAATGTGTCACTGGTTCTTCGAAACACATATTTGATTTATCTTCTATTTGTGGAAGGAAGGAAGGAAGCGACGTTCTGTCAATGATATCACGGCGAAGTGTGCAATTTGACCAGATAATATTGTTTGCAGAACCTTAATAAGGTCATCTTTTTTTTCATATGATAGCATGTGATATATCGGTGTTCTGATTTATCAGACACGCTAACGTGATTTTTTCTTATCGTTGTTTCCACATGGACTGTTTTTCAGGATTTTATAAGCGTTACCAAACAACACAACATTTAATCAGAAAGAGCGAGATATCTTGAGCCTCATTGCTGAAGATAGCAATCATCAATTGACCTTTTCAATCAAATCTATACATTTCCTAACTGTGAAGGACCCATTTTCTCATGTTATTCACTTTTCGCATTGAAAACAATAACGAATTCCAGCAACTATCCCAGCATTCTCGACTGAATAAAGTAAAGAAATAAGCTGTTTTAAACTTATAGATGATGGCGACTTTTAGTCAATTTCAAATATTTGATCTTCCCATGAATTCCCATGATTTAAATGGATTGTTGGACCTGAAACTTGTGAAGAAATGGGGGTTTTCAAAACCTTGTAGCCTAAAATGTTTCCTTTTTGTCAAAATGAACGACAAATATTTTGCTGATTTTTTAAATAAAATTTGGGTACCCCGGTTTGGATTTGAAATTTTGTATGGAGAAACGCCAAAATTTGTTCCGAGAATGCCACTTTTTTTTATTTCTCTTGAATATTTGGGTCGCAATGCAAATGAACTTTTAATATATGGAGCTTATACCGTAAAATTTTCAGGTTGTAGCCCAAGACGGCAAAGCAGTAGGACTAGCAAGAAAATAGAAAAAGTTTTCCAAGAAACAATTATGAAAAGATCAGGTTATTGAAAATTGAACTTAAAATCTGTCAATTTTGCTAGTTTCTTTTCCAGAAAATAAAAAAGAATGCTTTGTTTCGGGCGTTATTTTCTGACTACTCCTATCGCTTTGCCGTCTTTCGCTTGCTTGAGAAAAATATATTCAAGAAGAACAAAAAAAAAGTGACCTTCTTCGAACAAATTTTGGCGATTTTCCATACAAAATTTCAACAGAAAACTCGGTTACCTAAATCTTATTTAAAAAATCTGCAAAAATTCTGTCTTTCTTTTTGATCAAAATGGAAACTTTCTAGACGTCAGGGTATTTTTTAAATTCGAAAAAAATTTAAAAGTTGCAACTCTGATGGTAAAAATTTAAATGAGTCTAACACATTTGTTAATTATTTTTTCTAAAAACAACTTCTTTTGAATCCTTAGGAACTAAAATAGTATCAGTGAGTACAGTTTTTCATACAACATCCAATATATAAGGCACCTGAGCAAAATGATGAAGGAAATTTTTCTTGATTCCTAACTTTTGTCACTGACTGTAGGTACCTGCACGGAAAATAATGAAGTTAGAATTTACTGAGATGAAACGATGAATGCTGGTGAAATCCAAAAAGGTAACTTAACGAGGTAAAGTTTACCTGATTCGAGCTGACAAAAAAGGTAGAATTCAACTAGAAAAAAGATCTATTCAAAAAAGATAAAGCTTACCTCGTAGCAAGGTGAAGTTAATCTGTTAACCTGAATTGAGCATAAGAAAAAGGTACAATTCACCGAAAAAAAAGGAAAATTGAAAAAGGTACTTTATACCTCTGCGTGTTAAAATTTACCTCGTAACGAGGTAAAATTTACCTGGATTGAGCTGAACAAATCTGTACAATTCACCTAGAAAAAAGGTTACTATTTTCTGAAATCGCTGTTGCTCGATTTCATTTGGGAACAAGTTTTGCATTCGTGCGAAAAATGTGAAAATCGGAACGGAACGGTAAATGTAGCTTAAATTTCATTTAGTTGTGCTAGTTGTTCTCATTAACTTTGCTTCCATTACAGATTGGCCCAGTATAAGCTTCGAAGTATTTTCCACATCATTCCGGAACAGCCACAGACAGTTAATATTATCAATATCAATTTAATTATCTAGTGGTCAGTGAATCTCAAAAAGGTAAAATTTCCTTTTTGCTAGGCGAATGAAAAAAGGTAAAATTTAACAAGAAACATAGGTGGAAAAATCACCTCTGCTTCACGGGAAATTCTACTGTTTTTTTTTCGTGTAATAAAAATATCTTTTTTTTTAAATTAGAGCTTTTTGGAAAAACTTTTAAGCAGTTCTCCCAACAAAGACGAAAAATTATTTCTGTGGCTATGAGTTAGTCTGGACAGTTTTCACTGCCGTCTTCGAAGATCAGGGTCAAGATAGGGATTGGGATTAGGTTCCGGTTCAAATACAAATTGTCGCAATTTTCCGTTAACCTTGCGGCTGTGTTCTATATTCAACCTCCAAAGTGAGCTTATGACTAAACCTAAACAGACCGAAAAATTAATCTGAGTCACAATAAATCAATAATAAGTCTCCACTTCACAGATGGATGATTCACTTAACATTTGCATAATACGTCTTAAAGCTTCATTTTTAAAATGATTCATGTCGAACGATTGATTTTAACTTGAAGGAAGAAAACTCACTTTTCTCTCTTTAGAAAAAAGACAGCGAATTCGAGGTGTGCCCTGACCAATCCGATTGGTCTGTACTTATGAAAATATTGCGTTACGATCCACAATCCTTTCGATTTGTATCAGCCAGTGTCGCGGTGTGTTTGTTTTGTAAAACCGATCATGAAGTGGACGACGGTGATGAGTCAGTCGTTCAGCACCTCCTCGACTTCAATACCAGCGATTTGAGCCACATAAACTAACCGGCATCTTTCTTGGGTGTATGGAAAAACACACCTCAAGGTTTCTACGTGGTCGTCCGAGGTATCACGTCAACTTCTGCCCCTCAGCCAAGGGTAGGGTAGGACTGGAGCAAGAAAGAGAAGGAAAGCGGAGGAAAAACATGGCTGTTCAAATGTTTTGACACCGACTTTGTTTATTTTCTGCAAACGTACCCACTTCCTCAGTATTGTTCTGGAACTGTGGACACACTTGATTTGGTCAATCATCAACGCAATAAATATTGCCTAATAGTGATTCAGTTGCATCTGGTGGCCGTTTGTTACTTAGACTTGGAAAATTGGAGTTTTGCACCACCCACTGATTCGATAACCTTGGAGTGCATCGTCCAATTGAAATTTTTCATACGAAATTATACAAAGAGTGTTTGCGAAAGAAAATCTGACACCTATTTTATTAATTACTGTACAAGAAGCAAGGTGATTCGACCCAAAATTGGACAGCCAAAGATTTATTTTTGTTAACGAAAAAATGAGCCAAATATATTTTTTAAACTATTTTTTTCTAGTAAATTTTGCCATTTGTTGTGAGCAAACCGAAAAATGCACAGCTCTTCAAGATTCAAGCCGGAAATACAATGTTGAAAGCCCAACGTTTGGTTTTATATTTTTTTATCTTATGTATTGTAGTATCGTAGAATCACTTTAAAAAAGAGGTCGTATGAACATTCAGACTTTTTATGTATACAAAAACAAACTCTACTCCAAAAATGACCTTCCTTTGAAGTGGAACTATCGTCATAAGATTCTATGGCGGGCCGGCATTAACAAGGTTTTTCATCGCTGGCATTGTCCTCCCATCGCAATCGCATTGCATATGTCTGAAAGATACCAAATAAAACATATCCCAGCTTCGATAGCTTCAGTTACGAAATGCGAGGGAACAGCGACTCGCAATTCCATTCGACAATTTATTTTAGAAGAAATCGCGAAACTGGCTGACGAATTTGTCTTCTTGATGTTGTTTTGGATTATGTATTTACTTTTTTTCTCCATATGTGTTTGTGTTATACAGGTTACACTCTTAGTAATGGACGGCTGAAGCGGTTAAAACAGTTACATTCTAAATTACTTAGAAAGTTCACTAGCTCCAGATGCCTTTTTACTAAAATGAATTTGAACGTTGCTACAAGAAAATATCGCAGTTACAACCGTTTTTGCTATCGACGTTATGTTGCTCGTACGCAAAGGGAGCTTCGCCGCAATCCGAAAAAGTTCTGGAAATTTGTCAACTCAAAACGGAAGGAATCCGGTCTGCCTGCGGTACTCCAACTAAATGATTGAATGGCCACGTCTTCTGCCGAAAAATGCAACCTCTTCGCGATGCACTTCTCCAGTGTTTTCTCTGATCTATCGCCAACTGCTGATCAAACTTTTGCAGCCGTCACACGGTTACCCATAGATGTGTTGAATCTGGATGTTTTTTCTATAAGCGAGGAAATGGTTCTTGAAGCCATTGGTAAACTGAAGTATACTACATCAGCCGGACAGGATGGAATTCCGGAGTGCGTTCTTAAGAAGTGTCGTACTCTTTTAGTGAAACCACTCACTCACATCTTTAACCGGTCCCTAAAACAGCAAAAAAGGTGATAAGCAAAATATTCTCAACTACCGTGGTGTCACATCACTAGCTGCCTGCTCGAAGGTATTAGAGAGGATCGTAAACGATGTTTTTTTTCTCAGCTTGTCGGAACTGGATCTCTGAAAATCAGCACGTATTTTTCCCTAAACGTTCGGTAACCACGAATTTGACAGTTTTTACATCATATTGCATATCACAAATGGATGGCGGGAAGCAAATTGATGCAATTTATACTGATATTTCGGCTGCATTCGATTCAGTGAATCACGATATTCTCCTGAAAAAAATGCAACGTTTGGGATGTTCTGAACGACTATGTGCTTGGATAAAAAGTTATCTTACGAATCGCCGGTTAGCTGTCAGAATTGGTTCTGCAGAATCTCCTGATTTTATTCCAAAGTCTGGGGTTCCACAAGGCAGCAACTTGGGCCCTTTGTTGTTTACAATGTTCTGTAATGACATTATTTTGCTTCTTATTGGCTGTGGAGTTCTCCTGTATGCGGACGACCAAAAAATATTTTTGGTCATAAACAGTTTAGCTGATTGTTACGAGTTACAAGGCTTCCTGGACATGGTTGTGAACTGGTGTGCTGATTATTTACTGGTTTTAAGCGTTGCTAAGTGTTGTGTTATTACATTCGGTCGGAGGAAACCTCAATTCATATATGAATACAGCATACTGGGTGAGTCACTGCAACGTGTGGATCAGATAAGGATCTTGGAGTTTTATTGGACCGTCATATGTCTTTTAAGCCTCATTACTCTGTGGTACTCGAGAAGGCCAACAGGATGCTGGGATTCATTATACGCCTGAGTACAGAATTCACCGATCCCGGCTGCTTGCGAGCTTTGTATTGCGGCCTGGTTCGATCAATATCGGAATCTGCGAATCTGGTATGGTGGCCGTTTGAGGCTTTGTGGGTTGCGCGTTTCGAAGCAATTCAACGGCGATTTGTGCGGTATGCTCTCCGTGAACTACCTTGGGAAAACCCGTTAAATCTACCGCCTTATCCACAACAATGTGCTCTGCTTGGACTCCATACGCTGGCTGATCGTCATTCCATTGGTCGATCACTGTTCGTGGCAAAGATCTTAAGAAATGAAATTGACTGCTGTTGGCTGCTTTCCCGTTGTAACATTTATGCTCCAGAACGAACCCTTCGGAATCGAGACTGGCTCTCATTGGAACCACGAAATACGCGCTATGGCAGTAACGACACCCTTCGTGCGCAAAAATATGCTTTCTCCGTAATTATACCCTATTCGATTTTAATGTGTCCATTGCAACTTTCAAACAACGGATTGAGCATAACACGAGTGAACGATTAAGAAACTAGCAAACGATTTATGTAAACCTAGATTTAAGTTTTATTCTTTCAGACACCCACCTTTGTCAGATGATATCAAGATAATAAACAATTATAAACAATTATGTGCTGACTACACACTCAAAACAGAACAGCTACACGAAACAAATTATAACATTTAAATAGAAAACTATTGTAAATAACTAGGGGAAGAAGACTGAAATTCGCTGTATCGTTTTCTGTATCGTTGTTTAACTGTTCGGCAAAAAACCAGCAATTTTTGGAAAGATTTGTAAGCATACACATTTTAACTTTAGATGATTAGTTTCGTGCAACGAGTCATGTAACTCAGTTGTTTAGGTGATAAATTTAAGTCTTCTAACTTAATTGAGGCATATTCAAAAGTAAACATCGAAATCGAATACACCAGCTAGATTATCCAATGCCAGTCTGTCAACTCTGTCATGAATATAAATTTTGAACTATATAAAAATGTTGTTCGGTCCATGGGAACTACCAAAAATCTAATTCTGTTATTTAAGCTATTCAAAGAACAACAATTATTATAATTTAATTATCATTTATCAGCTTCGAAAACTTCAACGAAATTTGAGCAAATTAATGCACCTGAACCTACAAGAATTTGCCAGAACAAAACAAAATCTAATTAGATCATATTTTAACACTAGAAGGACCGGCAAATTGAATATACCTATTCGGACCGTGACCAGTCAAAATGACTGGTAAAGGGGAAATTTTTTGTATCATAATATTTTTAACTTTTTTCTTTTGAAATTGTTTTGTTATTTATTCGATATCATTTTTGTTATAAAATGGAAATATTTTTTCACCATGGGTGCACGGAATCACCTCAATTTGGCATAGTTGACGAATGCGTGTATGAAAATGAATATGTCAAATAATTATCAAAAAATCAAAACACATTATCAATCTAATTGTGAAATCATGTTAGATGGCTATGGGTATTGACTATGGGTGCACGGTTTCACTTCAGTTTTGTTTTAGTAGATATTTTCTAGCATCCATCGCTCTGAAATTTTTTAACACGTTGCCTATAAATTATACCTGATATTGTAGGTTTTGAAGTATATTTTTTCTACAAGTAGAGCAATTCACCATGGGTGCACGGATTCACCGCTATTTATCCAAAATCAATTTTTTTACATGCTAAAGGTAAAGAATAAAGACTTTTATAGATTCAAATACAAATGTGTGTTATATACATGGTTTTTCACTATGAGTGTACGGATTCACCACGATTTAATCAAATATTGGACTTTTTGCAAATTTTAAAAAAGCATTTTTACAAATCTTAACTAAACCAAAGTCGAAACCATGTCTTTCATGTTCAGACATAATGATTTAAATAACGATTTTTATTTAAAGTTCCGTTTTTTCAATCCTGGAAAAGAAATATTTCAATTTTATCTTGAAATAATAAATTTATTTATTTATTATTACAAAACAGGTTTTTGCAATCGTACATTTATCTGATAAGATCTGATCAACATCCAGAAAATTGGAAAACGGTTACCATAGACCGAGTGAGTTTTAGGGATTATATGCATCAAGTTATTTCGTGCGACGGAAAACAATGAAAATAAAAATAATGAATCAACAATGTCAAATGTACACGTTGATTTGTTTTTCCTTAAAAGTTTTTTGATTGACAAATATTTCATTTCAAATACCTATCATATCAAACTCAAAAATATGTTGTGTACTGAAGCAAGTTGAAAACTATTTCACTCTATATAATATACAACGGCGAATTTGCAGCCATTCCGTGCACCCATGTTGGAATATCCGCATCCGATGTGGTCTATCAGATAGGCTGGCGCGAGTCTGGTCTAAGTATGCCAGGCGTACTGGGATCCATTCCTTGTATCGGCAAGCAAATTCTTGGGTTCAAACCCCATAAGTTGCCGACAGGTAAGATGTGTTTCCTCTTAAAATAAGAATGTTCAATCAGTTGCCAGCTGGCCAGGTATATACACGGGTGCCGGAATACCTGTAAGTAAACTTCCATTGGAAATTTGTCGAGCCTAATAATCTAAGAATGCATATGAATGCATACTTGGGCAGAAACTGCGGTGAATCCGTGCACCCATGGTGGATGACCAACATATAAAAAATATTCCGTGCACCCATGTTCAAATATCATTTAAATTATTCAGTTTCATGACTGATGTCTTCAAATTTGAATAAAAAAGTACACAATTCATAATTATTTTACTCATACTAGTTTAGTATAAAACATATTTATCACCTAAAACTACTCGATTACTCGAATGGACATGTGTTAAATCTAACATAACTTTTACAAATCTTGATGAAATTTCACCAAATTTTGACAAAAAGTTCGATTATAGTTGAGCAACAAAACAGACCAAAAAAATTGGGAGCCAAGTGCTTGGAGCGCCACACAGTGGCCAATCCGAGAACTTTTTCTTCAAATCTTCACGACTTCGCATCGAAAATCAATAATTTCATAACGAATGACACACTTCTGCCCACCATAAATCAACTAGGACTCATTGTCTTGAATGTAGCTTGCAAATGAAACCAAAAGCAAGCGAAAAAAATTTATCTTGTTTGAGTTATAGGGTTGTGAATTTTACCAGTCATTTTGACTGGTCACGGTCCGAGTGGCGAAATTTTTCTCGCTTACTAAAAAAGCTAGTGAAATAAAAAATACACAGTTTTGTAGAGATTCATAATTCATGAAAAGTCGTATTTTTTGCGAATTTTTAAAGCGAAGTATGCAAAAGATATTCAACAAACAAAGTATCCAACCAGTCATTTTGACTGGTGCGGTCTTTCTAGTGTTAATGCAAAACAAGTGCTTTTCAGCATCCAAAAAGATTTATTGAAAATCACTAAATAAGAAAGTCAATTTTGAACCTTCGCACTGGTCGGTAGATTGATGAGAGAAATTTGACGTTTAAACGATTTTTTTCTTTTTCTATTCAGTCTTCCTGACACAGCAGAGGTGCCAGGTGTTCTGATTTTTCAGGATTTGTCCTGACTATCGAGAGCCCGTTCTGATTTTTCAAAAACTCTTAAATTGCCCTGATTTTTGAAAGATAGTCTTAAAACGTCTGATTTTCAAAAAAGTATCACAATTATATTCTAATTTGTAGTTAAATGATGAGAATATCATAATAAAATTATAATAAAATACTTAAAACCATTAATCCAATGGTAATATCAGATTCAGATTATATTTGAATGGTGTTTTCGACATAAACTTCTAGCCTATCAAGACGCTGTTCACTTTTGCTGCATGAATTAAGGCATCTATTGCACCTGTATTTCGCCTTTATTTATGCAATCTAATCAAAGCTGCATAATATTTTCATCAATTTAATGGTTTTCTGAAAAATCCTGATTTTTTATTCACGGTGTCCTGATTTTCGGCAAAACCACCAGTATCCCTGTGCCCCAGGTAAATGGGTCGATTCACGATGAAGTAATTCTTTTTTGTGGTGACAGTGACAGCACCTCCTGTTTACAAACGAGAAATGGGGTGCAGCAAAATTTTTCGTGTTGCTGCACGGTCAAGAAATTCAACTCAAAATTCAGTTTGAGGATAGCAAAAAACCAAGTACCATTTTATGAACTAAATTTAGTGCACTTTTTTGCTTTCTTAACGGTTATCTCTTCGGGAATGAACAGAAAGTTGAGAATTCTTAAAAATTTCGAAATGAAGGTTTGTTTATTGAAATGTTTCAACATGTTTTAAGAACCCTTTTTAGACATATTTCTTCTGGACCAACCGCAATTTGCATTGAATATTCTGGGGCAGCGCTTCAACTTGAAACAAACAATTTCATCGAATGTCCAAATGTGGAAGCTTCTAAAGAATTCGAATGTGCCGAGTCGATTGTCCGGAAGCTTCTCGTGTTATTTTGACCGGAAGCTGTAAACAAATGCACATACTTATACAACAAAACTATTCAGGGACAGAAGAATCCAATATAGGAAAATTCACCGGTAAACATACTGAAAGAAAAGGCTGAACTATGTATTCTGAATTTTTACGGTATGATATTTTCGAGGAATAAAAATAATGTCGGAAAGTACAACTTTTAAATTTAAATCCAATATTTCTGTTTTCAGCTGGTTTAACAAACAAAATGACGGATTTTTCATTCTACTAAAAACATTTAGTTTCTTAACAACGAATTTCCTTTTTTATCTCGAAATTGATCTAACAACTATTGCTAAAAACGTGTGAATGAGAATTGAATGAGGACCCAAATGTTTGCTTTGCTTCCTCAACGTGTAGAATTGGAAAATGAAGAATCAAAACAGGAATCGCGAAATGTCAAAAACAGTGAGGTCAGGCAGTGCGTAAATCGACCTATAAGAACAATGGGAGATATTAACCAAACAGTAGCGCCACAAAGTGCTCCATATAAGAGTTTAGAGAATTTGGGAAGCTTTTAGGAACAGGCATATAATTAAAAGGAATTTAGCTCCTAATGTTATTTTTTAATAATTATTGGGCAAAATTTTGTCATGAGAAATTTTTTACAAAAACTTACGAAAAATGTGCAAACAGCTCTCACATAAAAGCAGACATTTCAAGAGAGCATTTTTCGTAAATGAAATACAACTCCTTAATAAATCTATAAAAAGTATAAATCATTTTGAATCTTCTTCCAGAACACAAAACAACTCAAACACTCCGTTGATTTCAGAATAAAACCATCAAATTTGTTACTTTGGTTAACAGAAAACAGGATAAAAATCCGGGTTTGTCAACCAAGCTTTTTCCTTGTTGGAATGCTTTCCAGAACAGAACTTTCGTAAATTTAGCTTACAAATATCTAAGACATTTTTTTTGAATGAAAGTTTTTGTGAAAATATCACTTTTTCATTCAAAAACTTTTAAAATATTTAGGTGTGTTTTCAATCGTAAGAAAAACACCAGTTTTTGAAACTCAATTCATCGCTTAGTAGCTATCAATATTTTTTCAAAAACTATTCAAAACACTAGAAGAAGACCTAAAAGTTGATTCTACTTACTTTTTAAGAGATCTCTGAAGTAAAAAGCTGTAGTAAAATGAGTTTTAAATTCATCGAAAATTTACACCTTTTTGTTTATCTTTTTTCCTAACTACAAAACGTCAAACATTTACCTAGCATCGCGGATGTGCGGCCTAGCTGTCATTCAACTTGAAATTCCAAGCATTGTAGAACCTGTTTTCCAAAAGATACGATTTGCCGTCATTTTATGACTACCCATCAAGCAAAGTTTGTAATCTCTATCAGTATTTATGGGTTTGGTGGAGGAGCCGTTGTTTTCTCTGGAAAGGAACCCACTTTAAGTTTGACAAGAGTACGATAATTGATTACGACTTCCGCCATAGATTGGCAATGCGTGTACAATAGACTGGCCCAAATTTGTATGGGATTATTTTTACAACATTTTTTTCAACACGACACCTCCTAGATTGGTGCATTTAGGTGAAAAAATGACTTTCTGAAAGTTTCAGGTCATTTGGCAGAAGCACGAGCTGGCGCAAAGGACTTGTAATTTGTATGGAGATTTTCGGCAAAATGTATGAAAAATCGACATACTTTCACTCTTTGTGTTCTAAAATATGTTTCCAGTATGCTAGAAAGCTCAGAATTTCAGGAAGTTCAAACAATGACAAACAAGTTTGTAGAAGATTGTTACGCAATACGAAATGACTGTGATGAGTTATTTGCATTTGAATGTGCGATTTTTTTCGCATTTCATCGATATGTCGTGATTATTATGGATTATTAGTACTAACTTGTTCGCATAGTCACACAATGAGAATAATAGATAGAAAATTTGTGTCTTCGGCAAATTTGTAGCTTATTTTATAACAAATATCTTCGCAAAAAGCTTTTTTGGCAACTTTTCCGAGTACATAAACTATTTGTCATTCTCATTGTGTAACGATGCTATCAAGTTAGTGCGATTATTAGCCCATACACCGTTCAAATGTCCGAAAATGACCGAAAAATGTCACACATTCAATTGCAAATAACTCATCACAGTCAACTCATATCGCATTACAATCTACTACAAACTTGTTTGTTATTGTTTTAACTACAATTCCTGAAATTCTGAGCTTTCTAGCATACCGGAAACATATTTTAGAACACAAAGATTGAAAATATGTCGATTTTTCATACATTTTGTCGAAAATCTCCATACAAATTTCAAGTCCTTTGCGCCAGCTCGTGCTTCCGCCAAATGACCTGAAACTTTCAGAAAGTCATTTTTTCACCTAAATGCACCAACCTAGGAGGTGCCACGTGGAATATGAGGATTTTTTTGTTATGGGCCAGTCTAGTGTACAATGTATACCGTACTATGGGGAGGTCAGAAAAAAATGAGTATTAGAAATTTTCCTTGCTTTAGCCGTTGGTTAACTCTAATAGATTGAACGCAAAAAATTAGCTTCAAAATGAAGTTATTAATTTTTGATGAATATCTCCACCAGTAGCTTTGACTTTGTATATACAATTTATTGCTGAATTTGCATAATCTGTCATCTTTATCGAACATTTGTTGCCAACAACGACGACGGACTGAAACACCAGGAAATCGCTAGCTGGTTTCCTTTATTGGATAACTCTTTCTGTTCCCACTTAGTTGACTCATATGGATCCTCGTCTCGCAAGTGTTTCCCGGTTGCGTTTTTTTTTTCTAAAATGGGAGAAAGGCGTCGATGATGATGATGATGATGATGACGCGGACGACGACTGTGCCTCTACACAACTGAACCAGAGAGGAAGTTTAGAACAAGACGAAAAAAATGTGTTTTATCAATAAGTCACCCGGAGTCCCGCGTCCCAAGAACTTCTTTACAGACTGTTATGGCCCTCAAAGTTTACCAGCTGGTAGACGAAAATGGTCGCAAACCGATTGAGGGGTGGGAGGCAAACAAATAGATCAATCCACCTAACAACAGGTTTACAAATGGCTTTTAAATATTTTGAATATAATTATTAAAGTTGTTAAATAATATAAACAAAGAAAATTTAATCAAACTCGGTGGAGTTTTTACTTTCCAAAAAGGATAAAACAACTGTATCGAGGAAGGATTAGTCACCCCCCCGGATGGGCTACTTATTGGCACTTACATTGGACCAACGCGAGCACCTTTGAAAAGGTTTCCTCGAAACGTGGTCAACTGTTCTGGTGGTTCTTGTGCTATATCGTCAAGTCGTCTGTCTTGAAGCCACAACAGACACCGCGGTCCGAGTTTGGCCAGCGCACATTTTTGTTTGGGGGTGTGCAATCTGTGGGCGTGGGCGTTAGTAATGCAATTTATGGCGAGTCACTTTCCGGGGGACCCCTCTGTGGGTGGCATTTACTAAGCTATTCGTGAACTTCGAGATGCAGATGATTGTGTGTGGTTCGGAAAGCAATATTTAAAGCCTTCGTCCTTATTTATTTTTTTGTTTGAAGGCGTGTGGGTTTCATTTTGAGGAATGAAAATATGACGCTCTCCCTCCATTAGATGTTGTTAAGGTCATGGTTGCTCTGCAATTGCTCTTGGCTAGGATTTATCGGTACAAACAGAGCGTACAACCGGATGACATCATCGTCTTCATGATTCTCTGTACGATCTAGTGCTGGAACACAGAGGCTGGAAGAACAGAATTCAAATCCTACAAAAACAACATCATCCGCAAAGTGTGTGTGTGTGTATGAATAAATAAGTGTAACGTTCTCATAAAAGGCAAATGAGAACAATCTGAGGTTCATGCTCGATTCATTGGCTTAAATCGACCGAGCATATGTATTCAGCAATGATTGAATCACGAGCTCTACCTCGTTCGAAGGAGTTGACGTGATTTTTTTTCGCTTTTGCATTATTGAGTATTACTACAATTGTTGGTCAGTCAGTAGAGGTGTATGGGAGCAGCGTCGTCATCGCCATTGTTTGAAATGGAGTAAGATTAGTTGAATGTGAATGGTGAAGTCCCTTGAATTGGTATCAAACTGTCGACTTATTAACGTTTTTTAAACATGAATTTACAACTTCTTGTAGTTTCAACGATCAATATTCAAAAGTTTCGGTTGAATTTTATTTCATTTTATTCTATAAACAAACGATTGTGAATCAGCATCGAGAAGAAATGATAACGTAAACAATATACTCATCTGGAGATATGTACTTCCATTTCTCATTTGCGGTTCCATCGTTTCGGCGTTCAACTCCTGGAGCATGAATACTTGTCATTGTGCTTTCATTCTATCGCATAAATCGGCATATTCCACGCCCCAAGTAGAAGAGCACTCCAAGACGACGCTTTAAACTTTGTTTTGAAACAACACCGTTTGTAAATCTTAGAATTTTCGTTTTGAAATTCATTTTTTTTAATTTTTTTTTTTTTTTGAGAGAATAAAGGGATTTAGTGTATTAATTACATTTAGATTGAATATCTTCTATGTGATTTTTAAAAGTAAGATTCCGATCAAGTGTGAGGCTTAAGTACTTCACGTGATCAGACCATTCTAATGAAACCTTATTAAAAGTTATAGAATGATTTTCATTAGATTTAAAAAAAATCAGCTCTTGGCTTATGAGGAAATAAAATAAGTTAAGTCTTAGAAGCGTTAGGAGAAAATTTTCCACATTTTCAAGTCATTCAAAAAAGGAATTTAAATTTCATTGCAATCTACTACGTACCCCCCCAAATTTCGACTTTTGGCTGAAAGCGAAGTATCGTCGGCAAATAATCTTCTAGCTTTTCGTTCTGGTACATCAGGAAGATCAGAAATAAAAATATTGTATAAAATTGGCCCAAGTATACTGCCCTGAGGGACACCAGCTCTAATGGGTGTCCTTTTAGAGCATGAATTTTGATAGCATACTTGCAAAGTTCGGCTAGTCAAGTAATTTTGAATAATTTTAGTGAGATATACAGGAAAATCAAAATAAGCAAACTTAGCTTCTAAACCTTTGTGTCAAACACTGTCAAAAGCTTTTTCAATATTTAGAAAAGCAACATCAGTTGAATAACCTTCAGATTCGCTAGCGTTAATCATATTAGTTACACTCAAAAGTTTATGTGTAGTAGAATGTCTATGACGAAAACCAAATTTTTCATCGGGAAAAATAGAATTCTGATTAATGTGAATCATAATTCCATTCAAAATAACTCTCTCAAATAGTTTACTTAAAGAATAATGCAAACTAATTGGTCGATAACTTGAAGGCTCTGAAGCACTTTTTCCAGGTTTCAAAATTGGAGTTACTTTGGCATTTTTCCATTTAGGCCGGAACAAATTTCAAATCCTTCTTTTGTCACTCGGAGTTGGAACATCGCGAGGGGTGCGAAAAACAAATAAATTGGAATAAACTGCACGAAAGCTTGTATGCAACAAAATTGCATACTATATCATTGCACAAAACCTTTAAATCAAGTTATTTTTTAACGAAAAGTTCAATAAATTCAAGAATATAAAAGGTTTAATATTTCCCATATTCCAATGTTTGTTTTTAGCTTGAAATCTTTCGGATATTTGATTTTTTTTAGAAATTTACATAAAATACTTCAAACTTTATTTATTCCCCCCCCTTGGGGTTTTGTGAAAATTTTTGAGGAGAGGAGGTGACAAAAGAAGAAATTGATATTTGTTCCAGCCTTATTGGGAAAATCAGCCAAGTGAAAACATTTATTGAGGATTGGGAAATCTAAAGTGCTTTCAGGCAACTTTTTAATAAGAATCTAAACCATCCCCTCTTCCCCTGGTGCTTTAATACTTTAAATTTTTTTGAAAATTAATTGAAGTTCATCAATATTTGTCTCGCAAGAACTTTCACATACATTTTACGCAGAATGTTTCAAAACATGTAAATTCTAACAATCAATCCTAAAAGCAGCTGTTTGACAAGCGTGAACTGCTTGGTGAAACTAAAAAAAAAAAACATGAAAAACCTGGAAATGGACCTATTTCTTTAGTAGCTTCATAAAAAAACTATTGACATTAAGGTCTTAGAGTACCAACCATTTGGGCTTGATTTTTTTTAATAAACTATGATCCTAACTTAGGTTGAAGTGACGGAATATAAACCCCCATAACTGAACTACAAACTCGATCCTTGTTGACCTTTTTTTTTGAAAATCAGGACAATTCAGGAGCATTAAAATGCACATTTGTCAAAAATCAGGACTTCTCCAGAGTTTTCAAAACAGTTGTCGAAAATCAGAACAAATCCTGAAAAATGAGAAAACCTGGCATCTCTGATAAAAACTCCGAAAAATTCTCAGTGTAGTACTTCCATTTCTGTCGCCAGATAGCGCTATTCGTGTTTCCCGTGTTTTTGTTAAGTGGTGTATATCGGTTAAAGTACATAGCAAAAAATTTCAAAACTCTAAAACACGAGTAGTCTAATTTTTCATAAGTGTAAATCGAAGAAGATGTAATTTTCAACTCCTTTCGATGTAATTTTAGTCTTTTTTTCAAAAAGTGAATAGAAATACATTGTTTTGCTATACTTTTACATTTCGTGATGTAAAGATCAAACGGTCAATGAATTTGATATCACAAACAGTGATGTCAACCTTCCAGATTTTGTCTGGATCTTTCAGACTTTTTGAACTTCTGCCAGACATTTTTTCAGGTTTTCAGACTTCTAGACTTTTGACAAATCTTCCAGACAATTCCAGACTTTTAGTTTAGGACATAAATGGTTCTAAGGAACTACGAAAATTCAAAATGTTCATGGTATAATATGACAATATGACAGGAAATTATAAGAAAATAGGAATTATAAATTCAAAAGTGTTTGAAAGCTATTAATTATGGCAAACTTTCCGAAGATGTATGTTAAATTGAGAGTCAGACAGAACACGTAACTGATAGTGACAGGGATAAACAATTCGTGTCTGCAACATTGAGATCTGGCGTCCAAAAAAAAAGGTCACCACTGTAAAAAGTAAGCTATCCAGATATTTCTTTAAACATCCAGACATTTTTTTAAAATCTTCCAGACTTTTTCGAAAAACAGTTGACAACCAGTGATGTCAACCTCCCAGATTTTTTTCGGAATCTTCTAGACTTTTTGGACTTTTTTTAGAAATTTTTTTGAGGTTTCCAGACTTTTGTCATTTCTTCCAGACATTTACAGACTTTTTAAGTTCGTCAACATATATTTTCTGACAAAACAGTCCAAATTCAAAATTTTCGTTGCAAAATGGCAGGAAATGATTCGAATTATTAATTGAAGAGTGAGGAATGCCACGAAGATGGTAGTAAAACAGGAAGTAAAGCATAAAACGTAGTATCACATCACCATAATAGTCTCAGACATTGATAGTGTATAGAATGTATGATTATTATGAAGTAATGAGTTATGAGTGTTATTACTTAGACTGCAATATTGCGATCTGGCGGCCAAAAAAAAGGTCATCATCTATAGAGTTTGCCATCCAGACTTTGCCACACTTTTCCCAACATTTTTTTTTTCAAAATCTTCCAGACATTCCTGGAAAACAGTTGGCATCACTGATCACAAACAGTGTAAAATTGTATATTTTGATTTCAAATCAAATCAAATGGAAATGATTTACTTGTGTAGCGCGCGTCGGATACAAAGTAAACAAGTAAGAAAATTATTCGAAAACGTAAGTCGAAGGCGTAGGCGTAGCTCTAGCACTTCCAGAATCCTTCAAAAGCTGGTAGGTACATAAAAATGTCATATTGAAAAAAGAATGCTGTTGACATAAACAGTTTTCTTCTCCATTGCAGCAAGATCAAATTTTTGCAGCGGCAGTGATTTTTCGGAGAAATTTTCGGTAGGCCCAGGTGATGTTCTGGAATGAATCGAGAATCCTGGTGACGCTAATCTGTACAAAATCACCGTGCTGGGAATCATCGGATGAAACAAAAAAATTCCAGGCTGACACTGTTCGTGATGGTGGATGATATCTTTTAAGGTTAATTTTGGAAATATATGCGAAATTAAAATTTTAAAAGCGGCGTATTCGTTCATAGACAACAGAAAAAACCTGAAAATATATAGCAAAGATTTCTAATATTTACGATAATAAATCTAAAAATTTACTTCCCCGTGTATTTTACACGACGACTTTCGTCATACGATTTCGTGCATTATTTTCGATCTAAATTTACACGCCTCAAAAATTACATTCTTGAAAAAATACATCGTGATAGAATTTTACATCAAAATCGATGTTCGTTTTCGTGCATTGTTTTCGGTCTAAAACAACACAAATTTTTCTTTCTGTGTATATCTGACTAAAGCCAAACTAAATCCACTTAGGTTTTGGAAGAGAAGATAAATCAATCGTTGTCGCGGAGCTGATGATGATTGACTGTCTTAACTTATCATTGAGTCGCCTGAAAGTGAGTTGTGTTGCGTTTTAAATTTTGATCTACTGCACAACAAGTTTCGTCGAGATTGCAGTGTGCTTTCGGAATTTCCCAAACATTTGAAATTGCTGTCGAAGCTGTAGCAAAATTCGAAAAAAAATTCTTATTTAGTTTAAGTTTAGGGGTGGTCGAAAATAGGTCCCAAGGGTGGTTCAAAATAGAAACATGATGGTCCATAATACCGACCAGAGTAACTGTCGAATAAACGAATTTTTAGGCATAAATCTTGTTGCATTGCAACAAACGACGATATATTTCGATAGAAAAAGCCTTGATCTTTGTAATGAATGGCTAGAGAAAAATTGTAACATAGAATTTTTTATTTCAAGAAATAGAAAGATTATTTTATAGAGTTTTATTGCTGTTTTGTAGTAATTTTCAAGGTTGCTGTTAGGAACAACGGATATTTTTCAAGTGCCACACTGACAAGGAAGTTGTGTTTGCCATCTGCCGAGTGCCTTGAAGGCTGCTCTAAATTATATTAAAAATAAGTTTGGACAAAAAGAGAGAGTGTCCGATTTGCATACTCCGCCGTTTTGATAGGTAGAAAACTAGGCGTGAACTATGCATGCATGCTGAACTTTTAAACTTACTAAATACACCATGAAATCTATACAGACCAATACGATTAATTCTGTAGTACATATATCTAACAGAATCGACTACATCATAGAACTAGCTAGCTGCTAGCTACATATAAGTCGAACAAATCAGATTGCGAAACATGCCTGAAACTATAGGGTTTCACGTTTCGTTTTCTCGCGCTAACCCCGTAATTAATCGTGAGCGCTCTGAGGCTGTTGTAGGTCAGGTCGTCATCGGTCGGATCTGTATGTACTAAGTTGTATTTGGAAGTATCCGTATCGACCCGGCCTCAGTTCCGAGCTGTGGGGTGGCATTCGAAGCTCTCGTTTTCTATTCCACGGAACCCGGATAGAATCGAGACGCCTGTCGAGATGTTCGATGCGAATGCCGTTCGTTCACAGCCCTCAGTCAGGCAACCTTAAGCTACTACTTGAAGCAGATAAGGGTCGAGTTGAGAAGCTGTGAAAAAATGGAGTCTTTTGTTGAATTTAATGCAATTATAGGTTCATATGTACTGCATGTTAGGGTGGCTGCCAAATGGGTCATGTCGAGTTTTGAACTTTATACATTTTAAGTTTTGGAGATTGGTCTAAAAAACTAACCTGTGCAAAATTTTAGTTCGATCGGAGTTGATTTATGTGTGCTTCAAAACGTTCAAAGTTTTGATTTTTTTACCCTCAAAAATCTCCCTAGGGAAGGGGGAGGGGGGGGGGGGGGGGGGGTTGGACCAAAGGTATCGAAGAAAAACTAAATCTGGAATTTGATCCCAAATGATTTAGAAGTTCGAAATCTTATTTGATCTCGAAAAAAATTTTGGCCAAAAATCGACTTTCGGAGACTTAGCCCGTTTTCAGAAAAACGATTAAGTATCAGAAAGTCGAATTTTGCCTGAACATGTTTTTCGAGATACCACTTGATTTCGACGTTCCATGCATTTCTAAGTCATTTGGCATTAAAATTAAAATTTCGAAACCTTGAGAGCTTTGAGGCACCCCTAACCCATGTCCGATTGAGCTGAAATTAGGCACAGGTCAGTTTTTTCGGCCAATCTACAAAATGTATATGGTCGGTTTTCAAAATTCAATCATGAAATTGTTCCCATACATCCATTGTCACCCTAACATACATACATACTATTTAATTTGATGGAGCCATGACAGTGTTCCTAACGAACGGTTCAATTAATGCAAATGCACGGCGGCGATGCATTTCTTCTCTCTGTGTGTAAGGGGGGCTGTCACTAAGTCGAAAAGTGATATCGAAGCGTGTGTTCCAAATTCACATCAATCAATTTCGATGGCCTGCTTCTGATGAGACAGTTTAGCGCCTGACGCTGCGGAGGTTTGCTTTGCGAATAACATCTGCGAAATGTGACTGACTGCTGGGCAATGTTCCACAAATTATTTCAGTCATTTTGACAGTGGTTCAGTAACTTCTTTAGTATACTTTAGAACGGTGGTTTTCAAACTTTTTTCACTCACCGCCCCCTTTTGCAAAATTTTCGAGCTCAACGCCCTCCTGGGATTTTTTTTAGAAAATCTTAAAATAATGATAATCTGTTAAAAAACCATTAGCTTTTGGCTCTATGTTGTTGAAAGACTTGACACAAAAAATTCAAATCTATATGAGGCCCTCAGAGCCAAAGGGCTAGATGTAAAATGGTCCATTTTAATTTTAAAATGTCAAACGATTCTTCATATTTCAAACTATAATTCATAAAAACTTAAAACCGCGTTTTTTCGAAATTAGCTTTTATTCACTTATATCCTTTTGGCTGATGAACAAGTGAGAACTTAACATTAAAATTCTCTTTCCTAAAAAAATTCTTCAAAATTTTCTTTCCAAAAAGCTATCACTAAATCACAGATCACACCTTTTGCACAGATTTTTTTGAAGGTTTTATCTGTTTATCAGTAACACAATAGATTTGAAAAATTATCAAGCCTTGCCATCCAAAATTAATTTTTTTTATAACCCAAAAAATCTTACAAAACCAGATCAACATATAGAGCATGGCCGTAGGAACGGGGGGGGGGTTTTGGGGGTTAAACCCCCCCCCCCAGGAGTGTCCAAAAAAGCAAGCGAGGTATTCTACTCTACACTCAAAATTTTAAATTCATACTCAAATTATGCTAGTAGAGCAAAGATATTAAAGAGTAACTATCTGGACTAAAAACTAATACAAAAACCTCAAAAACCCATTTCAAGTACAAAATTCTGCTACAGTTTTTCAAAATTTTCTCACTTGTGCATAGAATAAGATTGTCAGATTTTTTTACAGCATGTATCCGGGCCGAACAAATGTTTCGAATCCGTGTATTCGATTTAAAAATTGTTGACCAAATCCAGGCAAAACCGGGCAATTTTGGTCAAAACCCAGAAATTACCCATAAAAAATCTAGAATGATTATTCTTTCAAACTTGATGCAAAAATTTTGAACACATAAAAAAAATTACAATACTATTTGTTTTTTTCTAAGTTTCATTTGAGAATGAGAATGAGTACAATCCCGGGCAAAATCCGGGCATTTCCAATGAAATCTGGGCAATCGGGTTGGATCGGACTTTTCCCAAATTCAATAATAAATATCCGGGCCAATCTAGGCAATCTCATCATAGAAATTCAGGTCTGAATATTAAATTTTAAATTTAACCCATTTTGGAGGTTCTGGTTCCATATTCCTATAACCAGAATTGTATTTCTACATATTTTCGTATTTCTTATGGTGTATCAAGCTTGGGATTCTTGATTTTCAGTTCGAATAATCATAAGAAAGTAGGAAACCCGTTTTCGATTTCGGTTTTGCATTCATATGAAATTTGAATCATGTTTTTCGAAGATCAAATGCATTTTCAATATTTTGATAATAGTTTTCCGAATGTGGAAAAAGAAGAGATTTGTTCTATATTCAAATTCGAAGTTTTTAATTTTTTTTCTAACACAAAATTTCAACATTAAAAGCTTCTAAGAGGTGATTCAAAATTGAAAACCAGATTCAGATTCATCATTAGAAATTCTCATTTTCAATCAGATTCATAAAACAGATAAAAAATAAATGATTGAAATAATGAAGATAAGATTAAAGTAGGACTAGAGATCCATGAATGAGGGCTCTAAGATTTGGCTCATGAAATTCTAATCTGGAATTAAGATTCTTAAATCGTATTTTTTGTACATTTCGAAAATCGCATAGAAATTCAGAAACAGATTCAAAGTTTAATTTTTGGATTCAGGTTTAAATTCAGATTTAAAATTCAGAAAAAGATTCAGCTTGTGAATGAGTTTTTCAATCAACATAAAATTGTTGAGAAATTCAAGAGAACATTAACTTAAAAAATTGTCAATTCAATTTCCAGATTTCATAGTTTTTAATCAGAATTAGTATGTACACACAATTCAGCTGAAAATCACAAATATAAAATTGAATTTGAATTAATTTTCTAAGTTTTGATTCATGCAAAATATTCCAAATTATATTTAAAAAAAAATCAAACATTTATTCTTTATGAAAAATATTTCCTGTTTCAGAAACAAGAACCTGAGATAACTTAAAAATCTGCAAAAATTTTTTTATTTTCATGGTGTATTGTTTAACATTATTAATATAGTAGCTTATTTAAAGCCAAACTCCAAACTAAAATCATAAACTAAGTTCAAATTTGCATCAAGCAAATTTGATTCGTATTTTTTTTTCTCTTCCTGTTTTTTTTTTTGGAAAATTGTATTTATTTTCATCAAAGGTTAGAATTTTGGAATTTGTAAAAGAGTTTAGAAGATTGGGCTTGTTTGATTTGAGTATTGAATAAGTTTATTTTTAAGAAATTGAGGGCTACCCTAAAAAGAACTTATTTTATGATCAAATCATACAACTTTGATCTAAAAGACTTTTAAATAAATTCAAAAAAAAATATCCATCGATGGAAGTAAATTTCATATTTTGTTTTTAGAGGTTTAATAAAAAAAAAAATAGCTCACCCTTTAGGCTAAGACCACTTTTCTAAAGCTACTTTTTTTAAAGGTTTTGTCAATGACACTTTCCCATCCTTGTGGCATTCGTGTCTTTTTTCAAGTTACCATTTCATACGTGAAATATTAATGAGTACTTAATAATGAATAATAATATAGTTACAAACATAATTTGTTTTAATTTTTTTTATTCCTGAGTTGTTAAGTAAAAAATCATAGGTAAACATTAGTCACCAAAACCCCCCCATGAGTCGGTTCTTCCTACGGCCCTGATATAGAGGGTATACAAAATCTGTGACAATATAGAAAAAATCTTTTAGATACATTTTTAGAAAAAAAAATGAGATACTGGACAAAAATTTGCAGGAGCTCTGTAAAATTATTGATATTTTAATCTTGAATCTGATGTTAAGTTCTGTAACGTAACTTCATTGTTTTACATCGAATTTAATCGTTTTCATATCCACGTTGTTTCGTGATTCGTGAAAATATGAATTTCGACCTCACCACCCCCCTGAGCCCTTCCAACGCCCCCCAAATTTTAAAATTGAGCCCCCTGAAAGCTCATAACGCCCCCTAGGGGGCGATAGGGACCACTTTGAAAACCACTGCTTTAAATTATACAAAAAAATTTTTTAATTCTACATCTAAACTAAAATTAACAAAGGATTAACGCTACAATTTAAAAAAATTCTTAAGACTAGCTTTGTTCGACTTGTTTTATCGACTAAGTTTTTCTTTTAAATATTTGAAGCAATTTTATTTTGAAAGTTGGGCGACTATTTATTTCCTTTAATTCATTGGGTAAGTGGTTGCATTTTGTTGGTCATATGAAAGAAATTATTCTCTGTCCTAGAGTAGTTGTCGACCGACAATGTTGCAAATAATTCAAACGGCGAGTGTTGTGTGTTCTTACTCCAGTAGTAAAGGTCAGGTTTTGGATGGTATTTGATGAGTGCAGATTATCGAAAACATACATTATGGTTTGGAAATCACAAAGATCTACTAAAGGTAAAATGTTATGAGAACTGGAAGAGTAAATGAGTTTAGTTGGATTTAGCATGGGAAGCCTGTAAATATTTTTTCAACACCTGTTTTGCAGAGACTGTAGTTTCTGTAAATGTGATTGAGATGCTCTTCCCCAAATTGATATGAGATAGTGTAATACTGAGTGGATGAATGCATGGTAAAATTTCAACAGAACATGTTGAGGAAAAAAGTGTTTTAATCTCCAGAGCACTGCACAGATAGGTGAAATTCTTTTTTCTAAATTTTGTATATGACTTTTCCACGAAAGAGTATTGTCTAAATACATACCTAAGTATTTGAAGCTTTGTACTTCTTGTATGACAAACTGGTTCATATATGGGTCCCTGTGGGGTGGTATTACTTTCCTCGACGAGCGAAACAACATATATTTAGTTTTAGCGTAATTTAATGAGAGTAAATTGCTGTTGAAATATGTTGATAGCAGCTTTAAATCATTCTCCAGGTAATCTATAATAGAACTTGCAGATTTTCCTGAATAGAACAGAGCTGTATCATGAGCAAAAAGCCTAGATGTGCCAATTAATGGAAAATTATTTATGTCATTTATATAAAGAAGGAAGAGTAATGGCCCAATGTTACTGCCTTGTGGAACGCTTATGCTTATATTCCTTAGCTCACTATTTACTCCTTCAACTACAACAAATTGTTTTCTGTTTTCGAGATAACTTTTGATAATATCGTTAGCTATTCCTCTTAGTCCATATTTGTTTAATTTGGCCAGTAAGATGTCATGGTTAAGTGTATCAAAGGCTTTTTTCGAATCTAAAAATAATGCACCAACTATGTTCTTGGAATCTATATTTTCAACTAGCTGACCCGGTGTATCATACTTAAGGAAATGCTTTTGCATGATCAAACGTAGAATTATATTAATAGCATAATTTCTAACAGGCTATCAAGTGACATAGGCGATCTGGTGAATAATTTGTCAAACTATATTGTGTCTAACTGCAATGGTTTTTTATTCTCAGATTATAGAATTATTTCTATTGATATTTGAATATCTTATTGTTTTGAGTGATGAATGAATCACTGTATTTTATCTTTTTCAGCAAACAAAAAATGAACCTTATAAGTGTACCACATTCGTATTTCATATAATTTTATATTATATTATATTATATTACGTTATGTTATATTATATTATATTGTATTATATTATATTGTATTATATTATATTGTATTATATTATATTTTATTATTTTATATTATACTAGCTGACCCGGTGGGCTCTGCGACACCTTCCAAATTAAATGATATTTTCAGAAATAACTCCTATTTTTATTGTTTATTGGCATTATTTTTAATGAAATTATGACATAATTCATAAGCGACCGCTATTTAATGAAAGCTGCAGCTGGAGTATCGGATTGCAACATAAAGATAACTTAAACTAATTTTCTGAATCTTGATCTATAAATGTGTGTTAAAGATCTGATAATTTTCATCTGTTTCCTTAAGCTTCGCCCTAAAAAAGGAGGGTCTCGAATGAATCGTACGCAAACAATCTAACTTATAAAATAACGTTGTTTTTGCTTGATATGTTCTGGATTTATGCTAAAAAACTGATAAGAGAGCCCCCCTCTTGTCCTTTCCTTCACCCCCTGCTGAATGGAGAACGTGATCTTTAATAATCATACCCATTTTTTTTTACCCAAAAATCCTCTTATATCAAATATAATACCATTAGTTGATAAGTTTTTAAGCTTTACAACAAAATTTATATGGAGCCCCTTCCTTCCTTCCCCTCTCTACACTGTAAAGCGTAAGGGTCTATAACAATCTTAGAAACATATCTCGTAACCAACCTTTCCATGCCATATTTGTTTCTATTTGTTGGCTTCGTTAGCATAAATTGAGAATTTATGCTTTCAAAATTGTATTGGGCTCACCTCCCTCCTCCTATGTACCTACTCACTGAAAGGAGGATGGTGTGTCAGATAATCATAGAATCATACCAAAATGATTTTCCATATTAAGTTTTGGCCATTTCTCGGATTTGAAAAAAAAATAAATGTAAGCCTCCTCTTCCTTTCCTTTATTCCAAATTCTATCATACTAATGCAAGAAAGCAATCGTTTCACAAAGAAAAATTGCTTTTATTGAAAACCATCCCATGCCAAATTTGGTTTTATTTGCGTATTTCATGAACTTGAAAAGAAGTACCATCTCCCGTTCCGTTCTCCCCGTTGAATGGAGGGGTGAGAACTTAATATTCATAACGGTATTTTTCGTACTCAAATTCTTTTTGATGCCAAAATTGGTTTAATTTACTCGATAAATTCTCGAGTTTTGCAAAAAAATTGTATGGAAGCCCCACTTTCCCCCTTTATATATTTTCGCTGAAAAGGTGGGGCTTCAATTTAGAATAGAAACATTTCTCGTATCCAAATACCATCAAATGCCAAATATGGTTCCATTTGCTCGATCAGCCTAAAGTTATACTGAAAATTTAAGGAAGACCTCACCTCCCCCTTTTCATCTACCTCTTTGAAGGAGAAAGGGATACCAAATATTCATAGAAGCGTTTCTCGTACCCAAATATCGTTCCGTGCCAAATTTGGTTCCATTTGCTGTTTTAGTTCTTGAGTTATGCAATAAAAATTGTATGAAATTTCCCTCCCTCTTTCCTTTCTCCCCACTGGAAGAAGGAAGGGGTCTCAAACAATCATTAGAACATGTCACGTTCCCAAATATCCGCCCATGCCAAATTTGGTTCCATTGGCTGAATTAGTTTTTGAGTTATGTAAAAAGTTGAAAAGAGGGCCCCTCCCCCCTATATATCTCCCTACTGGAAAGAGGGAGGTGTCTCAAATAATCATAGAAATATTTTTCGTTTCCAAATGCCTTCCCATGCCAAATTTGGTTCCTTTTGCTTTATTAGTTTTTGAGTTATGTAAAAAAATATGAACGAGGCCCCTCCCCCTTTCAAATAGAAAGAGGGAGGGGTCTCAAATAATCATTGAAATATTTTTCGTATCAAAATACCTTCCCATGCCAAATTTGATTCCAATATCTTGATTACTTTTCGAGTTATATGAAAAATTGTAAGGTAGCCCCCCTCCCCCCTTCCTATCACTCCACTGACAGGAGGGAGGGGTACCCAATATTTTTTAAAATATTACCCGTTCCCAAATACCACCCCACGCCAAATTTGATACCATTTGCTTGATTGATTCTCGAGTTATGCAAGAAGTTGTCTTTTGTTTAGAAGGACCCTCCCCCCCTTCCTGTTAGGGGGAGGGGTCCCAAACCATAAAAGGAACCTTCCCCGGCCTTCAATACCCCCACCTGCCAAGTTTCACGTAAATAGGTTCAGCAATTTCTGAGTCTATAGGGAACAGACAGACAGACAGACAGACAGAAATTCATTTTTATATATATAGATTATGGAATCAACAAGTTCAGAAATCGCGATGAGGGTGCTTGAACCTGCTCTAAACTCTTATTGCATTTTGTAAAGCACATTGTTGTTATTAAGAAAACTTATGATTATATTTATGAGCAATTTCTCAAATACTTAACTAAAACGCTGAGACTGGATGTAGGTCGATAGTTATTTACATCTTCAGAATCACCCGATTTAAATATAGGAGTCACTTTTGCTGTTTTGAGACAATCCGGGAAACTTCTTGATTCTATTATTAAGTTGAAAATTGGGCGAAAAAAGAATGTTGTTATTTTTTACTACGCTGGTAGGGAAATAATCTGGTCCACAACTTTTTCTGTTTTTTAGAGAAAGTATGATCGATCTAACTTCAGTTTCATCAGTTGGTTGCAAAAAAAATGAGTTCCGCACTTCCTTAATATTGGCCAAGACATCAAATCCCCTTTCAATTGGTAGTTCCTTGGCAAGATCTGATCCGATCGATGAAAAATATTTGTTGAACTTATCAGCAACACATTTTTTGTCTGTTATGAGGTTTTCAGATCAAAAAGCTCGACGATGGTCCGGTCCGGTTCTCAAATAATGCGTTTATGAATCATCATATTCAAACCAGTGATTTTAGAAATTTTGGAATAAAAACTTATAATTGAGAATTTGGAATATAAACGTAATTAAAATGTATAAAGAACACTCAGCTTCTTCATTGGAGCTGGCAACCTTGTTGGCCATGCACGCGTTTTTTTTCGGGTCGCGTTTAATCGGCATTTTTCCGAGGATTTATAAGTGTGTTTTCGCGTTGAATCAAACTGTGTTGTGTAGTTCGTAGTGCTTTGCTGAATGAGTGTTCAATTTCACTTGAAAAATCTTGCCGGTGCTTTAAATTATGATGAAAAAAAAAATTTATTACATTTGTTCCACGTAAAAATAACACCAGTTGCCGACGCGAGTGTTGTTGTTTCTCTCTATCTTTTACATTACATACGCCGGAAAACGAAAACTATCCGTGTTATTCCGTCTTGCTCATACGAAAGACCTATCCCATGTCTGAAAAAGTTTTCACGAGTGTGTGAAGGATGGATTGAAAATACGTCCCGTCAAACAAAGAATTCAACCCGAAGATAAGTACCTCACCCTATTTCTTCTTTTTATCTTCTTTTTATTTTCTTTATTTTGCGACAAGTTAAAAATATATTTCATGTTTTAATTTTTGTGGAAAAGTCAACTGGTTCACATTTTTTAAAATATAGATGATGTTTCACGTCAACATCAAGTGCATCTCGTCCGTCTATACCACTTCTTCCATCCTTGCTTATACTTTCATTCTTCTACATAGAGCACAGCAGTTCTCAAACCCAAAATGATTATTCAAAAAAAAATCTATTTTTATTCAAAGTATATTATTTTTATATTCCAAATTTCGCTTTTGTTTAGTTTTGTATTGATTATTACTTTAAATTTAATCTTCAATAGCGAAAAACCTTGAAAGTTCATTTTTTTTTTTAAATTGAACATATTAAGCTAGCTCGATGCAACATACTGAAAATTAATTGTAAATGGTAATGCAAAATTGTTTTTAAAATATTAGCTTTTTACCGTTGATCAAAAAAAAATATAAATTGGTACCGCAACATAACCACAACAATTTTATTGATACTTCTCAACACAATGTTTGGGCAACCCTGACGCACCTACTAGTGCCGGTCTTCAATGAGCGCAATGTAATGCAATAATTCATCCTGGAAGAAAGAGATAGAAAATTCCCTTTCGCATATTAAATACTGCAGCATGACATTAGACTGGAAGGCGCGAAATGTTTCAGCATATGAAATCTTTCGATATGTTTATTCCACACAATCTTGTGTACAAGTCAACATACAAGAAAAGTCTTCATTTAAAATGACAGTTATTGCAAACACACCCATACCTTCAGAGTTTATAACGGTAATATGAACAGCAAATTATTAAATTTATTATTGAAGTAACAGGGTTGAGTAAATGATTATTATAAGATTAATTGGCAACTAAACGATGTAGGATTTTATATCAATTATCAATTTTATTTAATCGAACCAATCATCATTAATCAGTTTTTTTGCATTTTATTGAACTCATATTACAAGTTCGATTACAAACATTGATTTAAAGTACTGCATCGCTTTTTTCATTGAACTTAAGACAAGAGTATGTAAAAACTTGATAGCACTAGATTAAAGTTTTGTTTTTGTTTTTAAACTTAACTAAATAACTATTTTTCCAGGTCATTGCTGATGGGTAGCAAATAAACAGTTAAATTTGTAGTACATAATTGGATAAATCCACGTCGGATAGCAATTAAAAGAACTTCAATAAGTTTTAATTTCTTACAGCTCATCGTTTATGGAATTGAGGGCATTATCACACCATTTTTTCATGATACATATTATATTTTTCAGGCTTTTAATCTTTCCTTTTTATTTTTTTTATTTTATTTAATCAACATCCGTCAACATACAATTTTTTTTCCTCCAATTTTCAAGGATATAAGAGAGCAACATGAAAATTCAGAGGATCTATTAATAGTCAACGCTTTGAATGTCTTTCACATTAAACATTTTATTTCAGCTGTATGTCGTCTCTCATATTATCCCATGTTATCTTCATAATAGGTACTCTAGTTTTGAACATAATTTTAAGAACTCTTTTGACATTTTATAATCTAACATTTTGACTAGTTGTTCCTCATTATTTTGTAATTATGCTTCCAGTTCCCTCTTCTTAAATGTATTCCTAATTATACTCATTAAATTTATGTTAATATTTAACCTTGGTTTTTAACCGTTGTTCAGTAGTATTGACGGTAGTATTATGTAGTTATTTTAATTGAGGTCCTCAGGACCGGAGAGATGCAAATGCCGAAACCATTAATTTTAAATTTAATATATCAATCGATTCTTAATACCTAAAGATCTTAATATTTTTTTAAACATCTTAATTTTTTTATAACGGCTTTTTGATTGAATCAATATTGATAGAATTTTGAAAAATGAATGGGAAAAATAGAGCACCTCGACAAACTTGAAGAACGTGTTCTCGGAACTATCATTAGGGCACTGACACCTTTTGATCCTGAGCGCCTCAATTATTATGTATACAATTAATTAATCAATATTCTCAAAAAATGTTGTACGTATATTAACGATATTCCCATTCCAGCTCCGCTATGTAGCATATTCATTTTTGTTTTAAAAAATTGTCTTTCTATTTTTTTTTATTCAACACATACGATATAATAAATCTCATATATGAATTAAATCATAAACTAAATACACGTCCATCTTTTATTGGATATATTAGGGTACTAATTTTATATAATTGAGCAATTATATGTGGTTACTACTCGAATATGTCAACAATAAAAGTTGGAAAGTCTAATCATAATTACATGACCCATTTGGTCATGCGGCTATGATCAGGCGGGGCTTATTGACAAGGAAAGTAACCTCGGAATGTGCAGCTAGGTCTCTGTCATTCTGAAATGGGTTTCTGAAATTTCAATAGAGCTAACACCACCAGCACCCGCAATTGAACTATTTTAATCAGAATGATTAAAATTCACTCTTTTGCATAACATACCTGCCAGCTCAGGGGGTCGTTGGAAGGAACACACACACACACACACACACATAAAGAACACTCAGCTTCTTTTCTTAACACTTTGTCTGAGTTTCCTACTGTGGAAATGCATTATTTATGTATAATTTTCCTTTTGGATTTGACGCCATAAAATTAAAACTATTTTTATTTGATTTGCTTAATCTTGTTGCTTTTACAATTTTATATTCTTGTTGACTTTTCTTGGATTTTTTCCAAATTTTTAAAATCGCACCACATATTAAATCGTTGATTAATTTAATAAGTGAAAAATGGAGTAAAGATTCTGGGTCTTCTATCGATCGAACCTTCAAAAATACATACGCGACAAGCTTTTCTGAAGCGATATTCCCTTCAAAGTTACGTTCATCAAATTTTAAACGCTTTCTTCATTTCGCCATTTGCCTTTTTAGGGGAAGCGCTTTCCTTCACTCAAGCAACATTCTCTAGCGCTTAAAATCTGTATGATTGTTGATTGTTTCTTGGCTCAAGCCTACTTCACTCAAATCTGCAAACTAGACTTTTTGGATTTAATGTAACCAAATTTTGAAATCTCCCAGACTTAGCAGTGCCTGTGACTAGGTTTCGATTGATTTAGAATTTCGTACAGATATTTTTTGGACCAATAAACAAAATGTATCAGCTTCTGAAATTCGGTACAATTGCCATTCATTGCCTAGCATTGATATGCAGTGTTGTTTCCAGAACTTCCAGCCCATTGTCAAAAGGCCCACCACGAACCGAATGTGGTCTTCATTCAGTATCCGTTTGTACTAGCTTTCGAAGATCTGCGAGATCTCCCATGCTGAGAACTCTGCAACATATGTACATGTGGGCGACCAACATTGACATCTACATGACACCCAAAGCGCGCAACCGTCTTACGTCGTCGTCGTCTTCGTTTTCCTTAACATGTTGTTCGGTTCCTTGACCTGATCTGTGTTTACATCTCCGAACAAACGAAGGTGCTATAGTTAGTTATGTCTACACAACTACAATGCCAAGGGAGACGCAGATCATCTCAACTCAACTCAAACCCCTCCTGAGAGCATTTTTGTTATGTTGTGCTGATTGTTGAACCATCAGATCTGTCAGTGATGCTGGGACCGCCATAAGACTTCAGGTTCTTTTTTTTCTTGTTTTCTTCTGATCTCACAAGGTCAGGTTTAATTGTTGTTTGTGTTTCTCCTATGCTGAAAAACTCCAATTGTTCCTCTCCGCTATACTTAGCAGTCCAGCAGCATGGTGCAAACATTCGTGAAAACGTTGTTGTGGATTTGGAACCCAAGAAGAAAAAAAGGAAGTTGCGCCACTAACAGTGTTGTTGTACGTTCATACTAGAAACCGGATGATCTTATTTTTACGATGCGAAACTGAAAACAACAGGCACGATTTATCTAGGTGTTTTTTCTCTCTCTCCAGCATCCTCGGCGCTGCAAAGCTGTGATTTATTCAGCTAACCTTTGAACCATAAATTAACGGCGGCGCAGCTTCGTGGTAAACGGTTCGGCTAGTAAATTAGAGCCAATTCAAATTAAACTATTACCACAGACAGACAGACAGACCACTGGTGCAGATGGGGCACTCAATTCTGGGTTTTCTTAGAAGTACGCAACATTGGTACCAAGTAGGCAAGATTCGATCGCTTTTGAGAGTTGTTACAACATCAAAACTACTAGTTATTGCTGCACTAGACTCAAAACTAAATGATAAAAATACAAAACTTTTTTGTGAATGTCTTTAGTCGGTTATTTTCTGGAAGAGTAGGCTATGCCTCGTGCGAACAACACACGTTTTTTCTCCGTCCGCGAAAATTTTGATTAAATTGAGTTTAAAACAAATTATTAAAATATAACGATTGAAAAGTGCTACCAACGGATAGCTGGAAGCTAGGGCACTTCGTAGAAGTGACCACCGGAAACTGTAAAAAAATTGATCCATTGGAAAAGAATTTGATCATGAATTTCGTTTACATTCCTCCGAGTAAGCAGAATGGCTTTCCGAGGGCCGGCTCGCTGATTGGAAGAAAATTTTCATGGACATAAGTTTCTGAAGATTGGTTTGTTTTGGTTCTGAATTTTGAACGAAAAATGTGGTTTTGGTTGAAGTGAGGATTTAGTGACATATCTATGCAGCTTGCAAGTTAAGTTTTCGAAAAAAAAATGGGTCCGGAAGAATTGCCCGTGAAGGTATAAACGGTGGCGAAAAGAGGGGGTTGGCTGTAAAACGGTACTCTATTCCCTGTTTTTATTTTCTTCGCACGAGCTTCCTGGCAGAAAGATTGATCGGTTGCTGCGATTGACAGAAATTTTCTGAAAAACAACAAAAAAAAAACGGTGTTTAGGAGTGAATAGTAAAGCCCTACAGTAAAAGTGCGGCAGACTGAATTTCTCACCGATATGGCAGCACTGAAAAAGCTTCTATAATCTTTCAACACTGCCAATAACGTAAACATTCGCATGACTTCTTGATGATGTGCAGCTCGGTCGCAGATTGTGAAGTTGATTTTCCTTTTGTGAATATTATTTAATTTGTTCTCCGTTAGGTCAATTAATAAAATAAAAATGAAGTGTTTTTTCCGTTTTGCTTCAATGAATTTTCTCTGCATTCTTGATTAATTTGAATAAAAAAATTGAAAGTCACAGTCACACAGATAACAATACTTCCCACGAATTTGAAATGTTAAAAATGGTTATGCTCGATTGGAACGACTTTTGAGAGTTCGATTGGAACTCCACGGTGACAGTCTGCCGCATTTTTATTTTAGGGCTTTAGTGAATAGTATTTAATATTAAAAAAATATTCACAAGCAACCCTACTCAAGATTACCGGAATCAGAAAGAATTGGGAGATATCACTGGCGGAAACCGAGTTGAGAGGACAGCCTGAGCGTATTGAAGAAAATATCTAGCTAGTTGAGAGGACAGCTTGGATTTCATGGGCAAGTTGAGAGGACAGCCTGAATACATCGATAAGGATTCAAGCGAGTTGAGAGCAGCTTGAAATTCCAAGGCGAGTAAAGAGGACAGCCTGTGGATATTGAACAGAATATCAAGCGAGTTGAGAGGACAGCTTGAAATTCACAGGCATGTTGAGAAAACAGCCTGAGGGTATTGATAAGAATATCACGCGAGTTGAGACGAAACTTGAAATTCAAAGGCGAGTTGAGAATACAGCTTGAGGCTTTTAAACAGAATATCAAGCTAGTTTTGAGGACAGCTTGAAAATCCAAGGGCGAGTTGAGAGGACAGCTTGGATGTAATGACATGAATATCAAGCAAGATGAACAGCTCAAAAATTCAAAGGCGAGTTGAGAGGACAGCCTGAGGGTAGTGAATAGAATATCAAGCGAGTTGAAAGGACAACTTGAAATTCAAAGGCGAGTTGAGAGGACGACCTAAGCGTATTGATAAGAATATCAAGCTAGTTTAGAGGACAAATCCAAAGGCAAGTTGAGAGAACAGACTGAGTGTATTGACATGAATATCAAGCGAGATGAGAGGACAGCTTGAAAATTCGAAGGCGAGTTGAGAGGACAGTCTAAGCGTGTTGATAAGAATATCAAGCTAGTTTAGAGGACAGCTTGATATCCAAAGGCGAGTTGAAAGGACAGACTTAGTGTAATAACATGAATATCAAGCTTGAAAATTCAAGGGCAAGTTAAGATGACAGCCTGAGAGTAATGAATAGAATATAAAGCGAATTGACAGGACAGCTTGAGAATTCAAAGGCGAGTTGAGAGGACGGCCTAAGCGTATTGATAAGAATATCAAGCTAGTTTAGAGAACAGCTTGAAAATTCAAAGGCGAGTTGAAAGGACAACCTAAGCGTATTGATAAGAATATCAAGCCAGTTTAGAGAACAGCTTGAAAATCCAAAGGCAAGTTGAGAAGATAGCCTAAACGTATTGATAAGAATAGCTAACGAGATGAGAAGACAGCTTGAAAATTCAGAGGCGAGTTGTGAGTACAGCTTGAGGACAGCTTGAAAATCCAAAGGCGAGTTGAGAGGACAGCCTGAGTGTAATGACATAAATACCAAGCGAGATGAGAGGACAGCTTGAAAATTCAAAGGCGAGTTGAGAGGACAGCCCGAGGGTATTGAAAAGAATACCAAGCGAGTTGAGAGGACCGCTTGAAATTCAAAAGCGAGTTGAGAGAACAGCCTATTGATAAGAATATCAAACTAGTTTAAAGGACAGCTTGAAAATCGAAAGGCAAATTGAGAGGACAGACTGAGTGTATTGACATGAATATCAAGCGAGATGAGAGGACAGTTTGAAAATCTAAAAGCCAGATGAGAGTACAGCTTGAGGCTATTGAACAGAATATCAAGCGATTCAAAGCGATCAAATTCAAAGGCGAGTGAGAGTACAAGCGAATTGATAAGAAAATCAAGCTGGTTGAGAGGACAGCTTGAAAACTCATAGGCGAATTGAGAGTAGTCTGAAAAATCTTTAAACATTCAAAAATCATCAAATCGAAAAAATCGAAATTTTAACGTTTATGCCAAACGAATTAGAAATTCATGGAACGTCGAGATCTGGTACTACCTCGAAAAAAAAATTTTGGTCAAAATTCGACTTTCTTGATCGGTTTTTCGAAAAAAGTTGCAGAAAGTCGATTTTTGATTAATTTTTTTTTTCCGAGATAACACCAGATCTCGACGTTTCCTGCATTTTTAAGTCATTTGGCATCAAAATTAAAATTTCGATTTTCAAAATTTCCTTTGGTCCCCCTTTTGTTGATTTTTGAGGGTCAAAAAACCGAAGCGCTTTGCTGCACCCCTAAACCAAGTTCGATTGAGCTAAAATTTTGCACAGGTCAGTTTTATGGGCTAATCTACAAAATGTATAAGGTAAGTTTTCAAATTTCGAACATGAAATTTTTCCCATACGCTCATTTCCATCCTAATGTGGACAGTACAGAGTAGTAGAGCTAAATTTTTGACCTTGCTTTGGCATTCTCATTAATCGAAAGAATCCCAATTACGACATTGCTAATCGCTTCGAGGAATAAAAGGCAAACGCATCCAAATACATCGATAATTTATGCTCATCGACAGGTTAAAGTTAGTCGGTCAGTCGACCAGTTAGTTAGTCAGTCAGTAGGTAAGCAATAGATTTTCCTTCCATATCGAGCGCGATCGTCTCTTCCAAACTTGTTCGATTCGTTGCCTCTGTTTTTTCCTTATAAATTCAATACCCTCACTTCAAATGACAACACGCCGAAGCTCCCGATGAAGACCGCACAGCCTGTCGACTCATCAATTATTTATTTATTGAGAGATTCATTAAATCGTTTGCGCGCAGCGCACATTCTTGATGGTTGTTTGATATTTTTTTATCCACATTTTGCATTCGATCGATGTGTTAGGTCATTGATTCGTGCACCAAGTGTCTGCATGATTCTCGTTTGAATGATATGTAGATTTATTTTGCATGGAGAAACCCCTCGTCAATTTATTAATACGCTCTGAATGTAGATTCGAAAGTCTCAGGTGCCTACTGACATGATTGTGCGATAAAAAGCGCAGAATAATCCTATTATTGTTAATTTCAAATCAAACAATCAAACTTCACGATCAAGTTTGTATGATGAGTTTGATGCTAGATATTTCACATACCACGGCTCGTTATGTTAAATCATGCACCGAAGTGCATCGAGTAGCGTTAAAAAGTATAACATACCCGATTAACTTCACTTTTTCCGCTCGATTTTACACTCCATTGAGTATGCGGTTTGTTTACCAACAAACAATCCTCTCGCTAAACAGTGTGATGCAAAAAAAAGTCGTCTTACCTACCCATATCGATCCTACGTAGCGTGACAATACCCACTTTTAGAAACCGCTATAGCAGGAGGAACACAACTTTTAAACTCTTTTAAGCTTCCGTCAGCCTAGTTGAGTTGAGATCAAGTTTTAGTGTGACGATAATGTTCATTTTTCTCGCACCAACGTTTTTCCCGTACGATGCGCTCCATTGCTTTGCAGCAATCAGGTTTCTGCGAGCGTTCGAATTTTTGTGCGGTTTTCAAGACGACAGAGTGTTGTCGTCGGATGATGGGAATGATTTGAAAACAAATGGTACTGGATACCTGAACCATTGCATCTGACGACTCTTAATCATAACATAAGCCTCTCAAGTCAATAGATCCCATCGCAAGGGAAGAAGGCTGATGTCATGCTGAAGCAACTAGCAACACAACACAACGCAACGTTCCAATAAGAAAGCGTTGCAACGCATTGGTATGTCATGCTGGCGCGACATGTTGCTTTGAAATTCTCTACAAATCATCACTTCTCTACATATGATAATGCTTTGAATCGTCTCCTTTCTTTCGGGAGCCATCAAAAACTCATCAAATCACGACCCGGATTGCAAGAATGCCAAAATTTGAACCGACAAAATTCCTTGTTTTTTTTGCCGGAACTAAGAATTCATGAAAATTTTTTCGCCGATTAAGATATTTTTTAGTTTATTATCACAAGTTCGGACAGATCTTCGTACTATTGTGCTTAAAACCCGGAATCACTGCTTCAAATCGAGAAAAAACAATATTCCCATTGGAGTTCCTTCTAGTCGCGCTACAAAACACACTGGCATCAGATTGGTCGCGCTTTACAAAGCGACCAGTATGACAGGTCTGCGCGTTTTCCATGGAGATCAAATGAAAGCTGGTTTGTCGTGTGAACGTTGCGTTGCTAGTTGCTTCAGCATGACATCAGCCGAAGTCTTCAAGAATGAACAAAAAGCTCACATCGTCAGATAAAAAGTTAGCATTTTTTCCATATAAAACTTAAATTTATCTCATTAAGTAGCTCTCAAATTAGCAGTTGAAGACGCCAAAATTTAAAAAATATGTATGTACAGTATGACCCAAAAAAATAATTCGTTCTGTTATCAAATCGCGCTTTGCACTTGTCTTTGATGATGTATTTACGTAAGTTACCTTTGACCAATCGTTGCATGGAGGAATTTGCGATATTCACCTCCTTAGCCAGACTTTGGATTTATCTTACTGGATTTCGCTTCACTTTCGTCTTGACTAATTTTACCAACTTTTTTTATGGTTTTATGATGGAATTTTATACACAGCTTGTTATATAACTGTTTCATTAAGGTCATGAAAAATGCTTAGATTCTTGATTCAAGCATTGGTTTTCAGGTAGTTCTGAAAACAAAAACAATAAATACACTGTTTAAGTTGTTTAGAAAGATTTCTGAATGCTCTATTAAAAACCAACAAAGCAAGCTTTTTTTAGAAAGTTTTATAAAAGCACGCAGTGCTTGATTTTAAAACCGTAATAAAATTAGGTAATAGTTCTCGATCAAGATCTCAAAACAGAACATCATTCGGGCTAGATTGCACATATTTGAATTTCCATTTTTACACATTTTTGAAAAGTCATTTGTGTTCTTTTCGAGTTAAATAATACAACATATTTAAAAATCTTTGAAATACTTCAAATCACCGATAGTGGAATGAATACCTATACAATATGAGTATTGAGTGAAAGGATTCAACTTGTAGCAGAAAAATTTGCTGCTGGTGACATCATAAATCCAAGATATCCCTTTTTTTTTCAAAGCTTTAAATGACAGAAAATCTCATGAAACATCCACAATGTGGGTACTGGATGAAAGGGCTAAACGAGTAGAAGTCGACTTTCGTTGTCCGACGGCATCTTGAAATCCAAGATGGTTTCATTCGCTCAACTTGAAAATGCTGTAAATGACTGAAAATCGCATGAAACCCCAGGAAAAAGGCTATTAGTTGAAAGGGCTCAACGAGTACATTACTGATTACAGTATATTACTGATAAAAGCTTGAAATATTGGCTTGAAAGGAAGAAATCGAGTTGGCGGCTTTAGCTTAGTTTTAAAATGCAGCAATCACTGAAAATCAAATGAAAGTTCCCAATATAGGTATTGGGTGAAAAGGCTATACAAGAAGAACTCGAATTTAGTATTCTGACGCTATCTTGAAATTAAAAAAATGGTGGCTTCGGCTTTTCTTTTCAAACCTGTATATTATTGATAATCGCTTGAAACCCCCATAATATGGGTATAAGTTGAAAGGGCTAAAGAAGAAGTCGCTGTGTGACGCTATCGTGAAATCCAAGATGGCAATATGGGTATTGGGTGAAAGGGTTGAGATAGAAGCAATCAAATTTTGCTATCTGACGCCATCTTGAAATCCACTGCACTTCAAAATGCTGTAAATCACTGAAAATCGCTTGAAACTCCCACAATATGGGTATTAAGTGTAAGGGCAAAACGAAGTCGAATTTCGATTTCTGACGAAATCTTGTATTCAAGGATGGCGGCTTCCGCTTAGATTGAAAATCCAGTAAATCACTGAAAATCGCATGAAATTTCAATGAGAATTTCGGATGATCAAATTTAGCTATTTATGAAGATTAACGCTATAGCTCTAACGAAGTTGTGCTGGCCATAATGAAGCTAAAATTTTTACTTGCGTTGCCGATTTTCTGCATTGTTTATGTCAATCAATAGAGAAAGGTTATAGCTATACCTAGTACATACATAGGTCGGCAACCTGCGGCTCTCTAGCTCACAGCGCTAATATATACCTATATTTATGAATAAAAATCTACTCAATCCTATCTTAAAAATTGAATTGAAAGCGATAATTTTATTGTATCTAAATATAGATACTTCATTAGTATTTCAGATTGCCCGATTTAAAATACATCAAGAAAAAAAACTGAAAATACTTTGTCATCTAAATTTATCAAAAGATTTTAAATCGTATTTCGGGCTTCATGATAATTTTTATCAAACTTGCTCACAAAATAATTAGTTTTTTTTTCATTGATTTGAGGATGAGAATGAGAATAAACTCGGGCTTTTTCAATGACATCCAGGCAACCTGGCCGGACCGGACTTTTCCAAAATTTTATTGAAAATATCCGGGCAAACGCGGATAAAACCGGGCAATCTGGCAACCTTATTTTAACCGGCTTGTCCTCATTTTGTACGAAAAAAATTGGAAATGCCCGGTCGGGTCCGGTTGCCCAGATTTCGTGCAAAACGGCTCAGTTTTTTCCAGGATTATTCACAATTTTTAATAAATTTAAAATTTTCAACTTGTTATAGCGGAATAAATTTGCATACATTTTTTGATATTGTACACTAAGATTTCGACGCCGCGCCGCTGATGTGTCTTGGTAAAAATCATTTTTCGTGTGTTTATTTTACAGCTTTGCTCCAAATCTAAAACTAAGAATCTAGAATTACAAGTTGAAATTTGACAGCTTTTCAAACTCGAATCAACATTGAGAATGAAAAATAAAATGCTATTCTGAAAATCTATTTGAAAACTTAATCACAGGCTAAATACTTGGAATCAATAACTAAATTGACCTTTACACCCCGAAGCAGCTTTTTTAAAAATAAATTGTATGTTTTAAAAAAAGGGTAAACCTGCAGCCAATAGCCCACAAATTTAGAACAAAGTTTGAGTTACGGACATATTTTTTTCATTTTTGACTAAGAATTAATCACCGTTGATTCATTTTTATTAATTTTTGTTTGGAAACTGCAAAAGTATTCTTGAACTGATTTTGCCGGTGAAAATGTACTGTTTCTTTATTAATTGTCACGATTTTCTAAGAATACAAAATTGCATCATTGTAGATTTAAACTGGTTAAAAACACAGATTTTTTTCCATAAATAAAAGCTTTAGCAAACGTTGATGAATAATATAGAATGTATTGATTTTAATTTTCCATTCAATTGGAAGCACAAAACTGAAGAATCCAATGTGTCATAAAATGAGATTTTAGAATTTCCCAGATGCATAAAATTCTGAAGACACGTTTGTTCGCTTGATGTCATGAAATTTGTGGTGCATCTATGCACCATATGTATGTATGTATATATGTGTGCAGTTATACATAATGTAACTGCACATATACACTGTGTTACCTGCAAAAATATCCTTCAAAAATCGTCGAAAACAATCCGAAACAAACAGCGAAAAAATTCGCATTTTTTAAGGATCATACTGTACATATGTATAACTAAAAAAAAAGTTAAACATGGAATACATTTTTTCTGGGGTTTAAATTAGATATGCGGTTTGTTCTCACGAAATGTACTGCAGGAACCAAGAAATATTTGATATCCAAAGTGGGATTTTTTTCTGGTAATTATTTAATAAAAAGTTTGGTTTCGAATTTTCCTATACAATATTAAAACTCGTTGAGCTAATTAAGGACTGAATGAATCGCTCCCAAAATTGCTACTTTTTGCAGTAAAACAATAAAAATAAGTTATGGGAAATGTAAATCTTTATAATTCAAATCTTCCGTACAAAGCCTGCAGGGATCGACTCAGTCTAATGTACATATCAATCGTCCAGTTAAATAGGACTGCAACGAATATCCTTACATGGAAATGTTTTTCAATGTTAGACTTGTAACAGAACTGCTTTGCCACGATGCAGAGCGCTTCTTATCATAGGCGCTCGGGCTATACCACACCCTGCTTGTTGCTTGCTGGCAAGTCCCAAGTAAAAGAATAAGAAATACGAGACCCGGCCGGCGCGGCGGCGTCTCATTCTTGGCATAGTAATACGTTGACTCATAACCATAACGCTGCTCCCTTCCTATGGGCAAACCCTTTATCAAAAGAACAAGGAAGTAGCAGCAATCGTCGCTCCATTCACTAATAATGGTCGCTCAATCGAAGCCGGGTTCCTACACATCTACCTAAATACTACACGGATGATGGAAGTAAACAGAGGCATGCGCCGTGCGTTCACTTCCGGTTTTCGGGTGATTCTCCCATAGGATGGGTTTCTGAGCATGCCCCTCGCTAAGGAAACAACCGGGATGTCTCCGGCCAGACTGTTTTTTTTCCTCCGTCTACATTCGATCTTGTCGATGTATGGGTGAAAAAGCCGGTTTTGCCAACACTCCGGGAACGAAATCAGGTCAACCAAATGCCCATGCCCAATCATATTGCCACCGCCGCCGGCCGGTTGGCTGCTGAGCCTCTCGAATACCTACTACTTGGCAATGTTTGTTTCTGTTGGGTACAGGGACTGAATCCGAAGAGCAACCAATCGATAACGGTGTCACATTTGTCGCGCCGTACGTAGCAAAATCCCCCAACAAAACAACACTTGAATGTGTACAGTACCTAAAAGAAAACGGATGAAAATATGCTCTTTAAACGATTATAAATAAACAACCAATATGGTTTTAGGAAATGCAGAATCTGCTGGACACATGTGTCCCGGTACAAGGAATAGAGAGCAGTGCTTTTACGCAAAAAAAAAATATAACAGTTGGGACGAGATATTTCCAAAGAACACTCCACAGCAGGGAAGGAAACTTTCGAAATAAATACTATATGTACAGTACCGTTCATAATAGTATAGAAATGGGAACCAAGCGCACTGTCACCTCGACTACGAACTCCCATAACTTTTACACATTATTTAAAAAAAAAAAATTGAGCTTCCTTAAGGTTGTCTGGCCTAAGATACAGTAATTCTACGAAAATCGGAAATACTGGACTTTTTTACATCCAAACTACTGCTATTATTGAAATTTTGCAGAGTGATTGTTGAAAAATAAGATTTATATGGAATTTTAGACGATTCATGGGATCAATATCTTTTCCATCCACAATTTTGTGACCAACAGTGTAATAGTTGATATACGCAGAAAATTGGATCGAAAAAAATCATCATAGTGAAAAGTTAAATATGAAAATTCAAAGTACAAGCGACAGTACGCGTGCTTCGTATTTCTAAAATTAAAAAAAGGTACTGTTAATAAGGTAGTTCATATTACAAAAACGTTTTCCTCGATAGGCACTTATTCCGTCAGAAGTTGCACTCCGAGTTCGATACTGAAAACTTGTGAAAAAGGAGCAACTGAAGCCTACGGAAATATTCATCCGCATTGACAGTAAAAGGCGCGTTTCTAGGTTTTTTGTCAAACTATTTCAGACTATCGAAATGTATGAATGTTGGTTATCCACCATGGGTGCCCAGATACGCCCCAGTTTCTGCCTAAGTATGTGCTCACATGCATTTGCTGTTTTCCTGCAATATAAATTACTTTTTGAGACTCCATTTTTACTGGCTGTCGTTTTTATCAAAAGACTTTCATTGCAGAATTTTGAATATCCGCTTCAGATACAACAATTTAGATACCCTTTCTGACCATTTTAATATAACCATTTTGAAGATGAAATTCTTAAATGGCTGATGTTACATGGCTAAAAGGTGCAAAACTTTCAGGGTGTAATGAAAATTTAAAAAAAAAATCTGCTTTCTCTTAAATATCAGCCACCTTCAACGAAAAGGCAGATTTGAACGACTTTTTTTGTAGCCAAAATATGTGAAACAAAAACAAACTTTTCATGTCTAGCCTACGTACTCGAATTCGTGTGTTAACAAACAGTACAGTATTTTCAGTGAGTAATTGGAAGTTAGTTTAGTTTATCTATGTCAGATTGTTTGTTGTTAATGCCCACAATTTCTGGAGAAAGAAATATTTTTTAAAAAATTTTTTGTAACAGAGAAAAGTTAAACTAATATTTTTCCTTGATGTTGTGGTTTGTTGAGGTACAACGAAAAATTTGGATCGATCACTCCGTGTTCTTTGCATTTCAATTTCCAGGTAATCAGGGCGTCCACGCAGTACAAGTAGCGCATTTAACAACTTATGATCGCTCTCTGGTAGATCTTGGCCCAGGATGCTGTTTATTAGATTTGTAGTACTGTCTCTGCGACTTAGACCGTATACAAATCGTACTGCCGGTTTATAACTGCGAAGTTGTTTACTCTTTTACTGAGATGACAGACCAGGACAGTAAACTATGTCGCAATATGAGTAAATCGGAATGATTACTGCTTGTACTAGCCTAATACGTGTCGCTATAGGAAAAACTGCCTTAAAGCCTGTGAAAGTGCGGAGGGTCAGGTACTTGGAGACCTAGGTATACCTCGTTCACCTTGCTATTCCAACTCAGTTGGAAAACTATATCATCGCTCGTGATTAGTGAACCAGTCTTGGAGAAGATGATAGCTTGAGTCTTTTCAGATTGCGATGAAGAGAATACTGCCTGCTCCAGTGCTAAATGTAGGCCAGATCTTCATTAACCTAAGTTACCATATCATTCAAATTTTGATGGAACCAGATGTATATTTAGATAGATTGTATACCGATTGGCATAAAGTCATTTGGCATAACGGTCGTGAAGGTTTTTGTAGTCCGTTTTTCCAACGAGACTCAACTGGAAATTTATTCATAGTGTTATTTTTATCAAGTTAAGAGAAAATATAAATTTAGCAACTAACTTACGAATAAGTCTTTGACTCTTCGATTGAATGAGCTTGCCTGGGATCTTTCCCGCTATCGGCCTTAGTTTCCTGTTGAGTTAACAAATTCTATATCTTGTTGTTTTCAGATCTAATCTGGTTACTTACGGTTGAGGAATCTGTGCTTGCTTGAATATAATGCAACTATCTCCCGCCAGACGGGTGAGAGGGCTTACAGAACTAGATTGCACCTAGATAGAACACGCGTAAATTAGTGATTTTTCATTTAATGATTTCCCTGTTCTAATAGCGACTTACGATTATCCAATAAAGGTGATCGATGGTTGCGTAAACGAGCAATCTGTTCGAAGCAAAACTATAGAGCGAACTCGACACGAAAAACTTTAATTTAAAACGGCGCAAATCAATTTTCACTCCTGCGATCTAACAAGCTTCAGCACGTTTTTCCTAAATCCCTCCTTTTTCCTCTTTCTTTTATTTTACTTCTTTTCTTTCTTCTTCAACCGTCTACCTATCAAAAATCTGTCAATCTGTATTCTGTCATAAATGGGTTTAATGTTCCCCCTAATTTCACCCTCTCAGGGCTGTAGCAACAGGTCGTTTGGCATAAAAATACATTTACTTTTGTCATGTATGTGGTATGCGGACAGGATCAAATTTCGAACTAAAATGATGTATGGTCATTACGCTTCGCGTTTTGGACCGGCGATTGTCCCTAGCTTTGGGTAAACCTATAAACACGGGGCCTTCCTAGGGCTTTAAATAAATCTAGAAAAACGGAACCGTCCTAAAATTATGGATCAAAATTTCGAGGAAGCCTCCTCATGCTTCGCGTTCGAACTAAAATTATGTATGGGCTAGGGGATTGTCCCTAGCTTTGGGTAAACCTAGAAACACGGGGCCTTCCTAGGGCTTTGAACAAACCTTAAAAGACGGGCCGTCCTAATATGATGGATCAAAATTTTGAGGAAGCCTCCTCGTTATTGTAGATATCGTGAGTCACTCTTGATAGACCTGTTGTGGTTCTATATCTCTTACGGTATCCTGATTGATTTGGTGCAAGCACTTCAGGTTCCCTGTTCAGATGTTCAGTTATTTGGTCGAGAAGAATCTTCTCTAAAGTTTTTGATAATGCAGGAAGCATACTGATCGGTCGGATATGTTTGGGTTCGACTGGATTAGAAGACTTCGGGATAGGGAATGGCAACCGTGGAAAGATGATGGTTTCGATGATGGCTGTGAAACCGTGTGTGAGAGTTGGTAGTATAAACGGACAAAGTTGTTTGATCATTGCTTCCCGTGGCATTAGAATTAATTTTGTATATTTTTTTAGCAACACACTCGACATCTGCAAATTGAAACAACGAGGAAGTGCATACGATAATTGTAAATGGTAAGTAAAATTTGCCCTTAGAATTTAGCGCACTTGTGTCTAGAATTTTGCTATTTCATTCAAAATTGCATTAAGTAATATTTACCACAAAATAAATTTAATAAACTAATTTCGAATATATAAGCTATCGGGTAACTTAAACTATTTTTTCCCCCTAATTTTGCAAATGATGTGAATAAACTTGGATCGAATCAGGCTGTTTTCAATAATAGCTTTTTCAATTTTTTTCCTTTGGAAATCTGGAATGCTTACTCTACAATGTTTTCTTACATTAGATTGCCAGAGTTTGTTCTAAAAGGTTGTAAAACTATCTAGAGTAGTCTATTAAATTTTGATTTCTAGTTTTTTGATTTATCGTTCTAAATTATCTGAAAACTAGTTTTTCGCTTACTATTGGTTGACTTCATTTTTAGTCAAGCGCGTTTCAAAAAATAAACTTATTAAATGTAATTTTTAAATGATGGTTCATTCGAAAAACTTTCTTATAAAAACAGAGTTCGATACTTTAGTTAGACGTATGAAGTATGATGGCACTTACTTCTTCAAATTTTTCCCTCATCTCAGCGCGTTCCTCCGCGGACAGACTTTTGGGCACACCTCTCCTGAGAACGTTGGAAGCCATTTTTTCGGTGCTGTGTGGCCGCTTAGTTTCTTTATGACGTTGTCGCCGTCGATTACAGCAATCCGGATGAGCTTGGTTTGAGATGGATCGAGTCGATTTGAATATCCCCAGAGACAGATAGCACACACTCGTCTACGATTAGACACCGCCCTTTTTTCCCTCAAGCTAACTTTTTTTTTTAAATTTAGGTACGAATCAATCGGAGGCGGAATTCCGGTTCCGATAAACAATTTACACGATTTCCAGACACAATCAACGATTGCTAGGTGAATCTTATTGGAGGGGCCGAGTTCCCTTGCTTCTCTTATTTGCAACTTCCCGAGGCTTCGTCGTCGTCAACTTCTGTCGATCTTACAAGCTTTTCTATCCTATGTCGGTTGTCGAGCTCAGGCTGGCTTCAAAGGGGAATTGGTGTCACACCCGCTCAAATCTGCTGGAACCGCGCTGATGCCGTGCTAGAAAACGGGGAACACAACACACACAATTTGACCTTCTTTTCCGGATGGTGCCACACAGACCAAACGCCTTGGAAACTTGCACAAAAAAATAAATTATAATCTTTCTCTTCTTCGCCCAGCTATAAAAGCGAATACAGATATGAGCACTGGATTAAAAATACAGAAAAGATACCACTAATAGGCAAATTAAACACCCATGTAGGAATTACTTTTTCCCAGTGGATTTATCGCGGATTTGCGGAGCTGCTTCCTTCAGAAAACATGAAATTTTCAACCATGAATTGCATCCATGGAATCAATAGAACACTCAAATATAGCACTTGTAATGGACAAAAACAATTTCTTCCCCAGGTATGCTACAAATTTATGCAATCAATTAACACCAGAAGATGAATAATTTGGAAAACAATATTAAGCTGTTGTTTTACAACAATTACACTAATGAGACGCGGATTTTTTTTTCTAAAACAATGTTTTAACGAACGGGCAGGAGTGGGTCGATAATCGCGACTCGCTTCATTCACGGCTAAACACAAACTGCGAAACATTTCGTTCGGAAAAATTTGATTGCGTGCGCTGCCAAGCAGGGCTACCAGATTTGCAAATCGAGCGCTTTTATGCAAACTATGGTTCGCTTACGGAATAAAATAATGTTTCAGACTTCAGATATTCGCATAAAAATTTGAAAAAGTAGGCGTTTTGAAATTGATGAATCATTATATAAAATTAAAAAAAAAATAAAAGAATTTTGAAATTTAGGAAATCAAAGGGTTCGAGCTTTTTAAAGCTCCAAATTTTCTAAATTTCAAGGAAAAAAATGTAACTATCTTTGCTTTAACTATAATCGAAATCCATATTAAATCAATTAGATAAATCGCTTTAATACAAACTTTTGAACCACGCATTAAAATAATAACTTTAAAAAAAAGCTGGCTAGGAACACTTGAACACTGACACTGAACTAAATCTTATGCCATTTAAATATTTAATTATTTTTTGTGCGATGCATCAGGTGTGGTATATACAATCGAAATTCTCGATGTTCGGTTGATAGATATTTCTTGATGATCAGCTGATTTTCCCTGATAAAAATCAGGTATATCAATTACGATGAAATCATGTTCAAATATTAACAATATGACTTTTCCCTCAAAGTTCGTCAATTATATACTCTACGTTTTAGCACTTTCCTTTTTTCACAAAATAGATTCCCGCATGAATCAGTATTATACTATGACTATTCCCATTATCTTCTTCCCAAGACACCCAAAAGATTACTTCTATAGTTTTGGATTATTAATGTAAGATAAGGCTTATCATTTTTTCATGAAATGGAATCGTTTGGACGCACTTTACGATACAATGAACGGGTCGTTAAGTAGAGTAACCATTCAATTTTTTTGCTTTTTTCTACTCACTCCGAGCGAGTTGTATCATTCGTGGAATCTTTTCTTAATGGTTTTCTCATAAAAAAATAACGATACTTGTAATCTTCAATTAATCGTTCTTCGCCAATATTTCGACGCTACAGTGTATCTTTAAAGGATCTTTTTATGATAAAATGCAAAATGAGTAGACGATTCCCGTTATATTTTTACATATATTTTATTATTCATCAATATAAGACAATTGATAATTGTTTACAATATCTCCTTCGAACTAGGTTTTATTAAAGTCTACCGCATCCACCTCCAATTTACTGCATTCAAAAAGCCACCAGGGATTCCTCGCCCTTCAGCGTTGCAGCTTCCGCTTCCGGAGCAGAGTGCTCATCGAAATGGCACTGTCAACGACGTATCTTCAATTGCGAATTATCAGCGATGTCGGTAGCCAACTGCTCCTTCCATTGTAAAAAAAAAGAGGAATCCAGATTAATTCCCATGTACCATTTCTTATTTTGAATTCTTGCACTGGAAAATTTGCATGTCCAACATCGTAGACAATTGTTCGTATGTCGCCACATTCGCTGCTCACAAAATGTTCTACCTAGAGAAAACAAAACAAAACATAAGCACTTGAAATTACCATGAATATACATATAAAACACTATTACCAAAATATGGCAGCTAAAGGATGATTTTGGAGCTTTGGGCCAACTATAAGATACAGGCACTTATCACCTGACTGTTTCGTCGCTGTTTTCAATGTTGACTCTTCAGGTTCTGTGCACCGTGGTGCAAACGAATGTTTCACCTCATATCCTTCTCATTCTTTAGGCCGATTTGTAGCTGACTAAAGCACTCAATCTAAATTATCTGGATCATCAACAATAAACAATCGCAATCCGCTTAGCGAGAGGGTCTACGGTACCGTCAACACGATGTAGGCTGCAGCTACCGTTGTTTATTACACCTTCAGATCTGCTCAAAGAACAGAGGAAGCCTTCATAGGAGGAACGTTCCTACATGAATAAAATTGAAAATGAAATTCAGAATTATTAAAATAATTAAATTGAATAATAAAATTCTGGTAAATAACTACATGTAATTTTGATTAGATAATAGAACAGTTTTCAGTTCTCTTATCGGAATTACCGTTATTTATCAGAACTTTATCATATTACGGAACTGGCGATTTCAAATTTAAATGAAAAATAAAAAATCCAGATTCATCAGACTTAGTTCTGGTTTTGATATCTCTATTTTTTGACTAGATAAAAAATTTTCCCGGGATTTTAAGCCCAATGGGTTTATTCATCTTAAGACTAGAAAAAGAAGCTTCCAGCAACGCATAAATAGCATAAAATTTGAAAACTTACATATTTCATCACTAAGAAGAGGTCTCCACGTCATTCCGAGAGAATTTTTGTACGATTGAAGCCAATGCCCGGAGAGGAGACTCAGGTCTCTCGAGGGTAGGAACACTTTGTTCGATCGGTTTTGCTGATCGACAGACACCAGGAGCAACCTTGAAATAAAAAAAAAAAATAACTATAAAAATATCATTGATTTTACCTAATTTACCTCTACTGCCAAAAGATGAGTCAACAGTGCAATGAAACCGTCACTATGTGTCCCTGAGGTAACTTGTTTAAAACTGCTCCTGTGTTTATCTGCCCGGGCAGTTACAGTGCCATTGAAGCTGGTCCCTTTTCCGCAGTTCTGGAGATTCGAATCTTTCGGTTTAACACTTTTTTCTTCGCAGCCACCACTTTTCAATTCGGGAATCCGGTGCCGATGCCATCTCCAGTACCGCTATTGACTTTCTTTCAAACCCAATAGAAAAAAAATAATTTCCCCCGGCGCGGCGGGGGAACTTTGCGGCCCGGCAGCAGAATTAGCTGCGATAATTCTATGCGGCCCGGCAGGGTGGGGGATTTTTTCTTGCATCTGCTGTACTTTGGCTAGCTGGAACGAAGGATTGAAAAAATTAAAGCTTTAACAAAACAATAAAACTTTTTCACTAACCTTCATCGGTGCGCTTATTCATCAAAGTTGTTATGTTCGACTCATACTTTGAGCACATGTAGAGGTACTTTGCCGCACTTGTGGCCGGGTGCACTGTGTGAGCTGCCGAACACGAGCCTCCAAGGTATTGCTCCGTTTGTGAGTGCTACGGCCGTGTCCTCGGTTGTTCCTAGACAGAACAAGCACAGCGTCACGGATGAGTGATTCCAGACGATCGTGAACCATCATCGTCTGCCAGAGGTTCCTTATCGGGATGCTCCGCACGCGTGGCTTCTTTCTCTGCCTTGCTTCTGTCTCTGTCCTCATCACGTTCGTCGTTTGAATTTCTACTCGCTGTGGTGTTCTGTGATTCAATTCGGTGCTGGTACAATGTTCGCTGTGCCGTTTCTGGCCGCTGGGTACAGTGGATGACCTCAGCAATGGGGAAGGTGTCCTGCCTGTTTTGCTGATTCAACCATAACAATATACAATTTTGGTCGTTGTAGAACAGTCTGACGCGTGACCGACAGCCGTGAGTGCGGATCATTGATGCAATCCAGGGAACTGGCCGTCGGGGTAGTAGTATCGAATGCTTCGATTAGTCCCCTGGACATCTTTCGCCATTCATCGATTTCTCTACCAGCCACACCAGAGGGGACCCTCGGATTCCAGCAGCGGTACTGAAACGCTTCCGGCGGATACTGGATTATGTGCTGCTGTTACCGCGAATGTTTCGACCGCGAATTCCCCTTCCGGAACAGTAAACGGTGCACCTCAGGATTGAAGAGTTGTTTATTACTGAAAAAAAATAATTGTAACAATAAAAAAATAGTTTATGGAAATCATAATTGCTTTTAACTTACATTTCAGCTGATGAATTTCTAAATAAAATAAATTCCGTCGTTTTCGCTACCGAAACAAAAAACACGCGCCATTTTTATTTGTTTTGAAGTCAGTAAAGACACACTCTGATGCATTCAGAGTTTTGTTTTAAGGAATATTACTGGTATCTTTCAAAAATATTTGTGTATCATTTTAAGCGAAGACGCATGAAAAATGGAAAATTTAGTCAAAAATAAGAAGATTTGGAAACGATTACTCGAATAGTCACTATTCATGTAATCAGAACAGAATAATATTGACGATAAGGTGTATGATATTTGATTATGCGGGTTCTCTTTAACCAAAAATGTTAAAAAACTTAATGAATTCAGAATACGGTGAAAAAATAATTTCATCAAATAGCTTTTGCATTTTGCTCGGTGTGGAACAAGGCTGAAACTGAAACGGCTTGCAGGGATGCCGGGTGGTTTCATCCATGATGGCTCTAGTATGGTGATCTCATATGCCAAATCGCCATTCCGCCATATTGAAAAAAGTTTTGACAGCTGGCTGTAGTGTTTACGAAAAAAGGGGTCCAGGGATGCCAGGTGTTAGAGATAAAAAATCAGATGGCAAAAAAACGTGTATGTGCACAAGCCAATCGTAAACGAAAGATCAAAAGATTTAAAACCGTATTGGGGTTTAGTTTATTTTATTATATTTAAATTGAGTTTTCGGAAAAAAGCAATGATATGAGTATATTCAATGAATTAATTTGTATTCTAAACACTTTTTTATAATAAAATTACAATACAGTTCGGTCTCTCCGTATGTTCCGAAAAAGAAAAACTTTTCATTGACCGTTATGATAGAAAAGATCTTAAAGGGTGGAACAAATAACCAAAACCCTAAACCGGATGTTGCTTGTTCCTTATTCTTGTTACCGTATCCAAAGAGCTATTTTGTTTCCCTCCAATCGAAAAGTGTTGGATGAAAATATAAGTAAATCGGTTCTGCTAAAGGAATGCTATAAATTCTGCTATTGATAATTTTCATGATTAAATGATAAACGATTTTATAGTTCGAAATTTTTTTTTCAAATAACTGTTGCATCATGTAAATACTGCTTAAGCCTTTTTCAATATTAACATATTCAGTTAATGTACCTTCACCACCACCCATGAGCAGCGCTGAGCTGGAGCTTTGCTGAACTTGAGGATGACTAGCAATTGGACAGCATCACCTGCAGAATCCTTCAGGGGCTCAATCCATTCCGGACAATCAACAGTCTGCAGTGGATCGAACTGATTCCCCAACCCACTCATCGGACTTATCGTCATGCTGCTCAGGCGCCTAACGTTGCGCCTATTTTCCTATTTCAGCTGATCAGTCCCATCATTCAAAAGTACCAAAAACTTCATCTGATTTTCCCAAATGCTACCCATCAGATCCGGATTACTCGATTGGATCTTCTGGAGCAGCGATGGCAACAGACGGGGGTCCTCCTGAAGCAGCTTTTTCATCTCGATGAAGATCGGATGTTCCTGCAGGAGGGCCAGCCGCTTCTCGGACGATGGAATGTAACGCCTCGCCATGTTACCATCCGATTCGATGACTTTCTGCTGCTTCTAGATTGCTCTTGAAAGAAAAAAGTGTTGAATAAGCATAAATTTGTCATAAGTAATGCAAAATAAATGTTACTCACCGCTACCGACAAAGCTGGCACCGTCGTTTATAGGTCCAACTTCTTCCAGCTTTGCTTACCAGCCCGGAGCTCAGCCGGAAGATTTTGTTTCGATTCTATGAATTATATTTGCAAAAATCAAGGCGAAATCTTTGTCTAAGCAATATCTTGGTGATTGGCAAAACTTCGTGTTTTACAAAAAATCAGAGCACCTGGCATCCCAGCCAGCCAGCAGCCAGCCGAACAGCCAGCTGTCAAATTTCGGCTCCTCCTCCGCATCCAACCCTCGTCTACTTTTTGCCAAAGTGAGACCACCATATCTAGAGGCATCATGGTTTCATCAAAATTCAGGACAATGCACGAAAAAAATAAGGAATTTTCAGGACACCTCTAGATTCATGCATTGCTATTGCATAAATTAAGGCGTTTACAGCATCTGTATTTCGCCTTTATTTACGCAATCTAAGCAGAGCTTCTTGTGATTTCCATACTCAGAAAAACACTATTTCAATAGCGAAAACCACAAGTAGCTCTCGTTAGATTGCATAAATAAAGGCGGAATAAACACCTTGATTTATGCAATAGTAGTAGCACTAACTGCAAACGAAAAGACGCTTTCAAAAATTCGACTATTCTGCTGAAATAATACTAAATTTTCAAACAAAAACTGCCGCGTACAAATATTTATTTGATACATCAACTGACCAAACCCTTACATTAATATGTCACCACACGACCGTTACAAAGTGGATAGCCACATATGAGCGCAAGACAGCTAGGTTATTATTCAAACATCGAACATTATCCACGGAGCACCTCGCTCGATGGTATTTTCTTTTTGATTTGTTTAAAGCCCCTCGGTACAAGGAGTTTTTCACATGGGTGTCCTTATGCTACAGTTACCACAATGCATATATGCGCATGTCCGTAAATCCTGGAATCAATTTGAGGTTTGTCTGTCATTAGAAGAAAATATGATACATTAAACGTTCGATTGTTTATACGCCTTTCGTGATTCGAGAATATTTTCTTGGTAAATTGGTGTTCAAATATCGCCAGAAAGACGGACTCCAACGAGGCTGCATCCGAGGAAATCGGATCGATACCACAGCCCCAGATCCGTTACGAATATCAGCGGATCGCAAAGATGAATCCGATGCCAAACCATCACACCGACTTCATGGAACTAGGGACAATCCATCAGCATCAGTCGGGCTGCAAACAGCACTGCTTCGTGTTTACCGAGATCGCGGACATCGACCTGCCCCCAGAGATTACTAAATATCCCGAAAAGATCAAGAACGGTAGTATCCATTCATACAAGAAGGAAAATATATCACCCCCACCTCCGAAGCTTCCAACCAATAGGCGATCCCGTAAAATCATCGCTATTGTTTCGGCTCTGCTAGTTTGTATTGGTCTGGCAGCTGGAATACCCTTGGCTTTACAACTAAGATCGTCCTCCTTATTGGAGGCTCGGTTAGCATTCATACGCCGTTTACTTGCCGAATCTCCCCTTGTGGAAGGTTACTGGGCGCCTCAATTGGGCGTCAATTTCAGCAAAAGTTATGCCGAGGTGAGGAACAGCATGGTTGGCGCACTGTTGTGGCCAATATCCGTACCATGCGCTGCTCAGTACCTGGACGCAGTGCAGCTAACTCTTGAAGGAATCGATGATGCTCGACGGATGGTGAAGAAGAATTCGGATATGATGATCGTTGAAAACGCTGACGAGATGGAGCAAGCCCATAACGATGGAAAGCTGGCAGTCCTGTTCGGGCTAGAGGGGGGTCATATGCTAGGTTCTAGTTTAGCCGTGCTACGATCGATGTATTCCCTTGGCACACGGTTCGTTTCGCTGACCGGAATCGGCTGTACCACTCCATGGGCAAGTGCTTCCATTAGGACGGACTTCTTCGACGAAAATCTACCGACAACGTTGACTAATTTCGGCGAGGTGAGTAATGATCTAAGCTTCGATCCTCCGCTGTTTGTTACTAGATGGCGTCTGTGTGTGACCGCCATATTTTATCAACGGTCAATCAATCGTGTCAATCGTGCTATAAAAGCATGTATATGTTCATAAAAAATAAAACCGTGTTTAAGAAAACCGTATTCGATCGAAGCGTATAGACTGATTGACCACTTAGCCATTAAAAACTTTACATTTTTGTAAGTCATACCGCTTTGATGAGAAACCGATGCTGATTGTATAGTATACGATTAACCTTCGTGAAGACTGTTTCCGTGACACAAACTTCCATATGTTCACTTAAGAAAAATAGTATCTATGATTTTAAACCAATTTAATAGCAATGTCGAATGATCATTGTCAATGAGCAGTTCCACACGTGACTTTGCTCACCGACGCCATCTATGAACAAATAGCGGACCTAATCAGCTAAAGAGTGTCGGTTATTTGGAATGAAAGCAGTTTTCAGAAGCATGCTTTTTGTTCTTGAACTCGTCAACATGAGCAGGCTCTTTCCGATTTTCTCGCCTTTTCACGGTTTTTAAATGTTTTTATATCAATTTACAATAGGTCGTTATCCACGAGATGAATCGCCTGGGCATGCTGGTGGAAATCTCTCGTCTTTCGGAACCGGCCATGATGGTGGCTCTGAATGTAGCAAAGGCTCCCTTGCTGCTTTCTAATGCACTGCCAACATCAATGGCTTGCAACGGTTCTACAGCCGCTGTACCAGACCATATCTTAAGGTAAGCATTCGTTCTGTTATATAAAGGACCTACCTACTTTAAGAATTTCGTTTTTTATAACTAACATATCTATACAGTGCGGTTTCTCAAAACGGCGGTGTGTTGATGCTCAACGTGGAACGTTGCGGAGAGAAGGCGATGCCGCTGAAGGATGCAATCACTGCAATCAACTATGTGCGAGCCATTGCCGGAGTGGACCACGTCGGGTTGAGTGGATCACCCAAAAACTACCCGCTATTGCTTGCCGAGTTGGCTCGTGATCGACTGTGGGGTTCGGTGGCGATTAAGAAACTCGTTGGCGGTAACATTGTACGCGTTTTGCGCGAGGTAAGATTCTGATTAGTTTTATGTGGATTCCTTCATTTGATTAAGATGTTTTTATATTATTTCATTGTCAAGGTGGAAGTCAGCAAAAATCGGCTGCCTCTGTCCGAGGATTGGATCCCATTAGAGGCCATCGAAGGGAACGCTTATTGCCGTTATCCAGAGACGTAAACTAAATAATCGCAACACCTAAAATTTGTTAGTTGCAGATCTACTATTATCAAATTTACAATCAAAGAGCATTAAAACTTCTTCAGCTCCAGCACACATTTATCACTGATTGTAGTCAGGGCATTTAAGTTAATTTTATAATCAAAATTTTGAACTTCGTCGACCATGAAAAAAAAAATGGTAAAATAGATAATTTCTTAATGTTTGAATGCCCAAGATTCGAGGTACTTCTATCGATGCATTTATTATAAATAATTTTCTGTGAGATTACTCTAATATCAGATAAAGTTTATTTAATGGATGTACCTACTATTAATGTGCTAAAAACGAGTAATTAAATGTGTCATATCATCATTCAAATAATTAGGATGAGATTATAGTGGACTTGTTCCAACTGAAATCTAGCTCTATTACCTTCCAGAAAACATTTAATAAACAATACTGACACTTTGAAAAGCAAATACAGCAAAATTGTCAATAGATTTGGCTTTGTAGACATTCAAACATCAACAAATCAAACATTTTCTTAAAGTTTCTTAGGTATTACATACAATAACCATGCATTAAAAAGTGATAAGGACTTGGAAATGATCATTGTTTGATCTTGTGAATGAAACTTTATAAACATATTTTAAGTGTAATCGGGTGGTTTATCTATTGGTTAAAAATGATTAATTTTCGATCAGCTTACTCACAAATTTCTTTTTTTTTTTTGTTACAACTAACGAACTTCCCTTTAATTATCATTGTTCTACAACGCACATATAATGTTCTCCAACATACTTGAGGATTTCTACGAGTTTTTTTTTCTATTATCCCATCCACCACCTTTCTTCAGAAAGTTTCTTGTCCGATAAGAATAATATAAATACTAACTACCTATGTTTCAATTCTGCAGGAATAATTGTTTTTACTAAGAAATGTTTCAAAGCAGAGGAAAGATTGTTTTTCATTTGCAAAAATATATTCGGTAGTTGAAATGCTGATGTCTGGAAAATATTCATTCAAAACATCTTCGAAATTACTTTTGCCATTCATTCATTTTAAACATCACTGAATGTTTCAACAACGTCAAGGACCAATGAATCAGTGTAAAGTGTTCTGTTTGATTATAAAAATTATTGCATTGAAAAAAAAAGGTTTTAGTTATTATGCTAAGCGCGATACCCGCGTTTGAGCGTGTTAATATTGCCTAAACCCAACTATACTTTGCCCCTCTGGATGCTTTTCGGTATGCGCTAGAAACAGTTGAAACGATAAACTTCATTAATTTAATTTATTAATATGTGTTACTAGTACAATGTATAATATCCATGTAAGATGTTTTTATTTGTATAATTTCCGGTTGCAAATTTCATAGTTTCCTCATCAATCGGCACATTTGTGGCCAAAATATGCAGCGTCCAAATTAAATCATAAAACACCACCTTCTATTCACCGTCAATCAAAGACTATATAAACACATTAAAACTGCATCACAAGAACTGAAACATTCAAGCGATTTCGCTCTGTTTTCAAGAGTCTTTGACTTTGACTGGATAGTACAGAATAATCGACTTTTTTATATTAAACTAATAGGAAGGCTCATTAGAAAAAAAAATTCAAAGCGTTTCTGATTTGCTTATTTAAAAAAGGGAAATGAAAAAACATTAACATAAGAATTTAAAAAAAAACTATTTCAAAAGTTTGAATTGGAAAAAATAAGCTAAACATCAAACTGAAAGTTTATTATAATTTGATGGTGGTGTTAAAAATAATCTTATTTTCTCTTTAACCGTTTTAAGAACCCTACTCAGTACGTTTTGCTTCTCGTGTTTTTATAAATTAAAACTTGCGCCCATTCTATTATACACCGATCAAAAACATTTTTTCCTTTGAAGCGCATTCCCTTCCTTTCAAATAAATATTAAATAAACAAGGCATTTTCGTTTTTCCTTTCATTTTCGCTTCTACTAGTATGGCTCATCAACTATTTTGCATTACGCAAATACACTTGGAAATTTAGCTCTCCGTTTGATATTGTTGCTTTTGTTCTATGATCAATTAAGCTTAGCTTGGTATTATTTCTCTTGTATATATTGAGTCCTGTTTTTAGGTTTTTTTTTATTAAGGATTTCTTAATTGTTTATGTCTGGTTTCATATTGTTCAGCTGGACAAATATGTTCGATTTTATCCCTTTTCACTGTCTTTGATTTCAAATTAAAGGGTAGAACAAGCGTTGTAGTGTGTGACTGTTTCTTTACAGAGATAAATTGACTGAAGGCTCCAATTGCGTGGTTTTGTATCTGTGAAAAATCGTTCGAAAGTATGTCTTATTTAAAAATGTGTTTCGTTTGCCAGCAAACAGATGGCACTTTTTACAAATTAGGACATGAGAGTTGCACAAATTTGATTGGCAGTTTTCGGTTGGGATGTTACGCACACACATACACGCATATTGAAGACACCAATAGAAGAGACAAAAATAGAGATTTGGACAAAACACTTACCACACCATCGACAGAACAATCTCCTCGGGTGACAAGTCGCCGTCCCCTTCCTGCTGTTGCAATTCATCAGGAATGCTAGTTTCCTTGCCATTACTGCTGCTGCTACTGCTACCAGCTTCTTCGTCTGGTTTGGTCACACTGCCTTCTCCCTGTGCATCATCATCATCCTGACCTACCTCGAGTTCGATGATCGAATCTGCAGCATCGTCATCATCCTCTTCCTCATCGGGAATCATATCGATCTTTCCGATAATCGCTAGCCCAGACATCACTTCGAGTGGTGGTTCAGCTGGAGGAATGTTCATACTTCCTGATTCCTGTTGAGGAGGATCATCGACTGCAGATGTTGCAGTGTTTATAGTAGAACTGCCATAAGGGGCGGCCGATGGTGTCGTAGGCGTTATCCCGGCATGAAACGGATAATCCAGTTCGTCCAATCCTTCGGGTGGAGCTAATTTAGCCAGCTCTTCTCGTAACTGCCGATACTGTCGACGTAATACCATAGCGTTGAACGAAATGGTGCGGCCGGTTCGTTCTTTCTGCAAAGGTTTACTCAACTCAGCGATCCAATCTTCGATTTGTGCACAGATTTCATTCCGTTTCAGCCAGAAGTGGGTTTGGATTACCTAGGAATAGAAAAATATATAAGTAAGTATAAGTAAGTGAAAGTTTTGTATAAATGCATTTTACTGCAGATCACTAACCTCTTTGAAACATGGGCATGGATTTTTCAACTGCTCCAGCATGGCATAGCGCACACAAGCCTGATAAATGTTGCTATTATACTCTCGGGAGCTGTGCGTCCCATTTGGCGTCCCCCTGCTGCGCTCAAAGCCCGGTTCATTGAAGTACGGTTCCGGCACCAGAATGAGACTTTGTATAGAAACAAGCACCTGTGCAAAGTATTGAATATGATAAATGTAAATAAACATTCCTTTCAAGTACTCATGAATAATGTCGTCTTATTTACCTGTAGAAAGCTGGACGTGTGAGAATTCCATTTTTCTTCCGGCCGGCCGTGCCATGTGTTCAATACCGATAAGCAAACCTTGCCATCGTTGTACAGGTTTGGATTGAAGCGAACTGTGTTACGACCAGTTGTTTCCAGATTAATCATCATCGGTGAGTTTGGATAGTCCGGAGGGAAGTAAACATCAAACTCGAAACAACCGTTGGCGTACGGGGTCTCAGCTGGGCCCGTTATTAATACTTTCATTATATCTAACCTATCGGTATCACAGCGTACAAAAACGGAACTACTATAGGAGAGCGGAAGGCTCGTGGACAGGGTTACAGTTTCTTGGGCCAAACGTTTAACACGGCCAGGGTGACCTCGGTCTCCCGCCATCCGAACGTTGGTCTCGAAATGGTGAGAAATGGTAAACCGATAGCCATTTTCTGTTTCGGCGATCATTTCAAACGTGTCTGTTAAGATATAAATAGATTTTATTCCTGTTATTCCATTAGAATAGACATTACTTACCGAATTGAAGGGCCTTCATTAGCTCCATATATTTGTCTTCCACAGACTTTGCCAATGGTCGGGAAACAGACTCTTTTTGTTCGTCCTCAGCATCGGAAGCATCCAAATTGGTGGCACTCTGCACAAGAAGTGACGTTTCCTGAATGTCGGGAATTAATAGTGCCAATCCTTCATCATCGCCATCATCTAGACTCACAGTGATTTTTTGCGTTTGTCCTTTAAGGTTGGACTTTTTATTGACCCTATGGAATAATAACAATATGTTAAATTTGCTTAGAATCAACGAACTTATATTGAATTAATGCTACTTACTTCAAACGGCTTGCGTATGTGTCGACGCATGCCTTCATGTTGGATAGCAAAACTGCTATTGATATTTTACCCTCGTTGTCCTTGTTCACTAATAAGGACATTAGCTGCGTCGAAAGCGATATAGCTCTTAACAGTTGTAGAATCGCCCGATACAGGGGAATGTGTCTTGTGATATCCAAAACTGAAAGGTTTGGGAACCAATAAATGAAACAAACAAGATAAAATCACCAAAAAGATACCAACCAGAATCGTTCCTAAGGTACGAACTTAAGGCCGGAATGAGACAAGATTGTTGCAAAAGATCCAAAAATATTGGAGGTAATTCCGGTAGTGTTTCACTACATTCTCGATAGCTTGGTTCATCAATGTCCATGTTGGTAGGCAATTTATCTCCTGGATTGATATAACTCGAGAGAACCTGGGAAAATTAAAAGGAAAATATGAATACTTTTTGTGAGCGAACATTTACGTTCTATACGAACCTGCAATAGCACAGTAACATGCTCTTCTTCGCTTTTTTGACGCAACAGAGCTTGTTCAATATTCCAAGACCGTTGTGTTGATCCTGTACCAAAACCGGTGCCTTTGGCCCAGTACATGTGGCTTTTGTCGTCTGAATTAAGCTGTTCCTCCCCGCCATTGGCCGTTGATGGGACTGCTGCAGGTGCATTAGTGCTATTAGTTGGTTTACTGTTGGCTGTGGCTTGGATCTTTAATTTATGACATCGAAATTATTAGTATAAAACAAAAACACGAAAATAAGTCAAACATACATTATCCGATGAATTGGAACCACTGGATCCACTGCCGTTGTGATGGGTGAATATACTCAAACAATTCAACACCAAATGAATGGCACCTACTTCAATAACCATACGCCTCAACAGCACTCCATCATCGGTGGTCAACGGTGAACTATCCAACAGCTGCCTAAATACCTCGAACGGCAAGGTCGGCAATGAAGATGACAGCGCTAAACTGTATATTTCGTTTCCTTCACCATCCCCAGTGACGCCCAGTATTAGTCGTAACAGACATTGCGCGCGAACTTTATCCCGCAATAGTACTTCTGAGTAGGCTGGCAGTTTTAGAAACAGCGCAAAGGCCGTCAAGGAGTGTTGGGGAACCGCTGATATGGCTTGTGCTTTGGGAGAGGACTCGGCCGAAATATCGTCTAAATCTTCGTAAATTTCCTCGTTTTGTTCAACTTTCACCCATTCGCCGCCAGGAGGAATATTTTTATCCTTGTCCCCAAACTGCTGATGAGCTTTTGGTGTTTCTGGGTAAACCGTAGGCAAATAATGGGCCAGCAATGAAAGACCCCCGCGGCTGGAGAAAATTTGAAGCGGTGATGGAAGCGGAATAAAATCTGCTGCCTTCAGAATTGGCGAAGATGACGACGATCCACTGCTGCTTTCACAGATCAGATCTAAATCTGTTTTGCCTTTTGTTTCGATCTTTAAAAAAAAAGTTTAAGAATATAAGCCCCTAAGGAATAAAAAATATTTCTGATAACATACCAAATTCATACTAATGCAAGGTGTAGACAACGACACATTGGTCGATTTAAGCATGGCCAGTATCTGCGATATCGTGGTGTCACTTGTGATCATTCCATTTGGCACTGCAGTGTGTGTAAGCGTCACACCCTCAGGAGCTGTTAGCTTCGGATCGTCAATCTTCATTTCTGAAAACGATGAAAACATTAAAAAAAATGCTTAAATAAACAAGAACCTAGTTGGAGAACATCAAAACTTACTAAACATGGACAGGATATCCTTCTGTTTCATGGTGGTTGCTTGATTTTTTGCCTCTTTTAGACGCTTATCTTTAGCGGTTACACCAGCAGCTACACTGAGGAATTCCATGCCCAACCCCATTTCCCAAAGCTCTTTCCGAGAGTCACTGTTGCCCGTGGCTGAACCAATCAAACCACCAACGTTCGACGTAGCTCCAGTCAGAATTTCACCAACGCGACTATCGGAGGGAAAGTTCGGTACTAGCTGGTTGTACACAGTCGCACATTGATCAAGAATTTCTTGACATTTGGCATTGGTACTTAGATAAAACAGTAGAAAATGGGCATTGGGGCGTTTTGATGGATGGTTGCTTACCGTGTAGGTATTTTGATCTTTGTTGTGAAGTGGAAGATCACTTCTAACTGTAACAAGTATTTTTTCGCTTTCCAGCAGGATTTGCAAGACTAATCTGCGCGTAAAACCTGATATGCAAGATTTGTTGCCATTAGTAACACGATTGTTTGCCTGTGTGCCACCGGTTGTAATGGTGCTCAATCCATTTGTGTCCGATTTACGTATAACTGAGATGAGGTTTACCGTTAAAACTTCTTGATTTTTAGGGTGGCAGGCCGTTACTTTAGAGAGGAATTTAATAAGACATTCTTCCAAATCTAGACAAGCTTGGGGAGTAACCTCCGGAGCTAGAATTGCCAGTTTATTATTACATAGGAGCAACAGCAACGGTTCCCAGAAAATGGAACCTTCAAAACAACCTAACCAATCGCGCATAAGACCTTCGGAACAAACATCGGTGAAAAAGTTCAATATTTCCGTAACCTTTTGAATGTTCACCATAGGATAGGATGTCTCCTTTGAACAGTTTCCTGAATATTTATGGTGTTCCTTATCAGCGTCTGTTAGACAGGAAGTTTCAGAGTTATTTTGTGGGATTTCACTATACCCTGCAGTTGCTGTTTGTTCTTCCTCAAGTGTTTCGCGATTATCGTTGTCTACCGATGGTTCGTTACTACTCGATTTTTCTCGATCAAGTTGATTGATACTAACCAACGCCCAGTGACAGAACTCTAAAACAACTGAAGTAAGCAGATTAGGCAGTCCAGAATCTATTAACTGTTGCATTGCAAGCGGAGATTGGCAAGCTAACGATATAGTGGCTAGGTGTGATTTTGACAAGTTCATTTTGGAAACGTCTTCGATTACCAAATGACTATACCATTCTGCCGAATCGGATTCTTCTTGCTTTACGTCATCAGTGGTGCACTCTCCGTCTTTTCTATCGTCAGAAATCGAAGCAGTGAGATCAGTGGACAAATTCGGAACAAGAACTCCCATCCGCTTCAGCAGCATCGTGAAGAGCTCAGGTCTTATACAGCAAATAGAACAAAGGACGGCATCGATGGCTTTTTTAAGAGGTTCATCATGTTCTAGCTCTTGATTCCAATCATAAAGTGTTTCAAACAGTTCTTTACTGATCATGTTGTACAGATTAGGAATCAATTCGATAGCATGTGCTTGCCAAAGGATCGAAGCTAGGCATTTGATGAATCCACTATATGGGTTTGTTGCATGCATAACAAAGTGATTTGATTGATTTTTTCTGTAGGTGTCATGCAATTGTTGCACCCAGCCAAGTAACGCCTCTAATCGGTCTTGAGTGAAATCGTTTTGGGTAGTGCACAAGTGATACAAAAGATCGGATATGGAATCGTTACTCAGTTGGAACATTTGTGGAATGCTTTCCTTGAGTAGAATGTTGATCAATTTCAGACCCAGATCGCGGTTGTGAAGTCCCAGTTTCAGGAGAACCGTTTCCAAATTCTGCAGAGCGAAATTGGGGCTGTAAGGAGCAATATTTAATAGTGAGCAACATGCTTCAAGAAAGCCGGGGACTTCTGTTGCAGCATCGATGACACGATTAGTCAACTGCTGATCCGCTGCATAGATTACGACGCTGAAACACTGTGCTAAGATCCGAAGCCAACCGAGGCTTGTTCGAGCTACCTTGTCATCATCATTTTGGTACTCATTCAGGGAGTCATTAGGTGGTTTTATTCCGGAAGCAGAAGCATTACTAGTACTTGGACCAGCAATATTGCTACCTGTAGCCCAACTTGGACCTCCTGTATTGTAGTTGACATCGCTGAATGTTGTAGTTCCGAGAACGGATATCTGAGTCAATCCAATGTTACTAGCATCTCGTGGCCGATATAAGCGAATGATAACGCTGGTGGCAATTTCCGGTTGTGCGAATTTCAATCGAATACAAGTCATTCCGACGGTGGAAATAGGTTGTGTAATCGGAATCGGACCTAGATTGCTGTCTCGAGTGATTTCAATCGCTACGGCGGATGGACATGAAGCCAGCGTCGACAGATGCGGTTGTAACTGGACTTCTTTCAACAATACTGCTGTAGGAAGAGTGATGGTCAAGTCTACGTGGGATTCATTTGGATAAAAAAGATAACTCCAAGCAGGATTTCGAGCACGACGATGCGAAGCAATGGGTGCTTGAATCAGTACATCAGCTGGTTGTGCGGTTTGGTTTTCAGAAGATATTGTACAATACGGTGCAAAGTTGATCAGGCCATCTTCATTGCGAGTGCTGGACGAGGAACTCTTTTTGGACGAACTTGATAATGTTGTCTGCAAATTGGATGATTTGGACAGTCTCTGCATGATCATAGAAACCAGACTAGGCTGAGTGTTGATGAGCGTTCGGTTACTGCGTACGAGACTTTCACAAAGCACTTTGATACCTCCCATATCAGCGAAAATGGCTACCGAAGCAGATGTTTCCAAAACTTTCAAAATGAACCATAAGAAAGGTTCTGAAAGTTGAAGTTTAGGCATGGCATGGCGCATACTGGCGGTATAGTTAATGTAATCGAACAAAGGTTTAACTACCAAAATATTTTGCGTAGCCGTCCGACTTAGATAGAGCAGCAATTGAAAAACGGCATCGGCCACCGTTTGCGGTTCACTCAGTGTGTTGTTTTTAGAATCACTCAGGGCGGAAGAACTCATTGATGATGCCACTAACATGGCAAAGGACGAATTGGAGCAGTGAGACAAGGAACTCAGCAGTCGAATCATTGTAGGACTATGTTGCAACACAGTATCTGCAAAGCACGGTGTTTTCGGTCTCGGTTCTATGTTCTGTTGCTCGGCTTTTATTTCATCCGTTTGACTTTCATTCGAAGTGTTCAGATCGTTAAAAGATGCAGAATTGTCATAGGCAGTAGCGTTATCTTCGCCTGTTCGAGGGTTCTTTGTATTAACCAATATGGAGGCCAATTTTAACAGATCGATCAATAGCGTGTTGTCCGTAACTGTTTTGCATTGACGGGAGTTTTCTGAACCAAGAACTGTCGCAAATAGGCTACCAAATCTGGTGCCAAACATGTTGTTCGAATTACTGGTTTCCGATGCTCGGATACAGTATAATTTGTCCACATTAACAATGTTGTTGTACACAAGGCATGCTAGAAAACAAAATTTTATATGAATAAGTATAAATTCAAAGGTTTTAAATAGGTATTTAAAACAAATACTTACAGACACACTCTATGATGCTCATTGCCACACCGAGGTCGCTTTTGTCATATGAAAAGTAAAGTAACTCTTTGATCAGCTGACTTTGAGCATCGATAGGTCCCTGTTGATTAGAGATGGCTCCGCCGAACTGAACTAAATGCAGTATGACCTTCAAAAGGATTTCCTTCAGCTTGTCTTTAACGTTACACTTCAGCTCAAGCCAAACGAACAGTTCCAAAACTAGTTTACATACAGTTGGTCCAGCCTGTGGAAAAAAAATTTTGTTGTGTTATTCATATTTTGGCATGAGTGAGAAAATAGATCAATGAGCTTACATATCTGTTACTATCCAGAGATGAGATCGACTGATCAACTCCTGAAAAGAAACGTAACAGCATTTTTTCGAAATTGTCGTCATTCACAATCAGATTTCCCATCTTCCGGAAGTGATTATCGCTTGAAGTCGAGTTGGCATCCATATAGTCCGCCTCAAAATGCGGTTTGCAGGCAAGGATCAGACATTGAAAACCGAGACACCATGCTCGTAGTTTGATATTCGAATGTGTTGCCAGGGCTTTCAATAGCCCGTGCACTGCTCGATCACCGAAGGGAATCTTCGGGAACGAATAAGCATTGAGGCCTGGAGCGTTGCTACCCGGAACTTGTTCGAGGGTTTCCCCATTCAATGTTAACCATAATTGCAGGATTTTTTCTAAATTGAGCCAGGAATCAATCAGATGTAAATCACCGAGAATATTATCGAACACTTCTGTTAGCATGATGTTGGTCTCTAGTCCTTGTTGATATTCCACACCGGACCATGGTTCAACGATGGATTCTGGCCAGACAGCTAAATCTTCTTGGTTGGCGTTCATAGCATCCGTTATGGCTACGTGTGGGAGGATAGCGATGAGATTGAAAGTACTTTTCAAGGCTAATCTTTTCAAAATTATTTCAACGTTTGTATCTAGTCCAATCTCTAGCCGAGCATCCATTGCCGATGAAACGGTTCTGAAAAAGGAAAAAATTGGAATACGAATATTTGCCTGTTTAAAACATAGATAGTTAACAACTCTTACTTATAAAGGAACATTAGTCCGTCGCGGCCATTAGTATTGCTGCCATACTTTTTAAGGGCTCGCTTTTCTCGTTCTAGCATATCATCCAGAATAAGAAGTTCCTCCATGTCGGCATCGTCACATTCCATTAATGAAGGCAGTTGATTTTTGACGGCGTCTGCGTAGCTGATTTCCTTGGACACAGGTATGCTGTTATGCATAACAACAGGTTTGAATGCCGTTTCCGGAACTGGTGGCAGACGAATTGGTGGAGGAAGCTCGGACGAAGAACCACTAGATGTTCCAGCACCTCCAGCTGCTTCGTCACCTGAAGAATTTCCGGAATCGTTGTCTTCATCTTTGAAATTTTTGTCTGCTTCCAATATATCCTGCAATAAACAAGTGATGGCATGTACCGCCCAGGGTTGTTGTTGATTTTCCCACACTGCTATTCGAACCAGTTGCAGCAACTGGTTTGTGGTGATTATTTTTGAGAGTTGAACAACAGGTCGACATGCCAGCACAAGCCGAGCAATGATTTTGCACGTTATCAAAAATAGGTCCATATTACAGGTGAAATCCATATTCAAAATTAATCCGATTAGTCCTCGAATAACGACAATTATGTTTCCGATTTTCAGAGATTTTAGTCCCTTATCGAATGCTGTTTCGTTTGACTCACTAGAGCTACTGTCTGATCCATTGTCTTTATCGTTTCCATAATTTGGAGGTGCTCGTGGGCTGCCATCGTTAGCTGGTGCTCGAATAGCTGGCTTATTCTTTGTAATTTCGTTGATGTAAACCCCAAACGATTGTTTTACACTGTTTTGCAATTTTTTCAACTGATTTTCATGTTGCTTAAGAGCCATTTCCAGTTTACTCGCCGGTGTTTGCAACGAATCAGTATTCATCATGTACATTTTCTCTGCGACTATATTGCTACTGATCCCACTACTTCCAACACCTCCACTAAGCGGAGTAGTGTAATGTTTATTTGGAAGGAATCGCTTCTTGAACGTTCGAGTCAATGTGCGCAAGCTACCATTACCCATATTTAACCGCGACTTGGCCATATCCGTTTCACCAGACATGAAATCCCACCTCATGTTGCTCGGATCTTTTTTGCCGTCGTTAACTCCTTCGTCAAGACACACTGACAGGAACAGTAAAATCCATCCAATTAGATTTAAGTCGGTGTTGCACCAGATGTTGGATCTGTTTGTGTGATTTGCCGATATAGGTGCCAGGAGGGTAGCCAAAGCTTTCAAAATACCATCAATCACAATCGACCGACAGCTGCCCATAGAAATGCTTTTTCGTCCCAAATAAGTGAGAAGGAAGAATACACGATCTTGGGGAAAGATGCGACTGTTTTGCGAAGAGTATAATTTCAAAAACTTTTCTGCTAGAAATTCACCCCACCACGGTTTGAAACAACACATTCGCACCAGAATGGAACATGTAGCTAGCTGGATATGGGTATCCCCATTGATGACCAATGTATCGAAAAGAAGATTACAAGTATCTTGGTCAAAGTGAGAGTAGATGTTAGCGACGTTTTGGCCTCCATAGGTCGTGATCAAGTGCAACAGAGTCTCAATAAGGCATTCACTCAGAACGCGAAGCTTGTCGGTGTATATTGAAGAAAGATCTAGAAACGGAAAAAAAATCTGTTGCTGGATATTACATAAATTAAAATTCTTCTACTCACCTCTGGGAAGTTCTGCATCCGGTTGACATTGTTTCGGTTGTTCGGGGGCATCAAGTGGTGCACGAATACGATCGATCACACGTTTTATTACATTTAGTTGATGCTGGAATGCCATACATTCCTCATATACAGCATACACCTTGTGATTCTCCTGGAAGGCAGCCGAGACAGATGGATTAGCGGAACCGGCATGATCTCCACCACTTTCTTTTATGCGATTCAGGAATGCTTGCATATGGGAAATATTCGATGCTTCACTATTTAGGTACGGTTGCAGCATATCGATTAATTTACTATTGGACAAGCAATACCGGCAGTGAACGTCTTCGTAAAGAGCTTTGAGAATTTTGACTTGAGCTGGCAGATTACTTTTTTTATTTTTCAAATATTTCATCACCGGGTCGGCGTACCCTTCGTGATCTAGGATCACAATGTGACCATAAAACGACCCCATTGGCATACGACATCTGGTAGCAGACATGCCGTAACGTCCCGTGATAGTTATTTTCAGGTATCGGCAAATTGGTGGGGGTTGTAGATCACTAAGAACCAATGTACGTGAGCCGATATCTAAGGATACTACCAACCGAACGCTGTCTGCTTCTTCCTCAAAGCACCATATATCAATGAAAAGCGAAGCTAGATCAGAGCATGCAGGAATGATCAAATCAGTCAACATGATAGGTGCCCCGAAATCAAGAGTTATGTATCGCATAGCACCGGAATGCATCCGTTCTACAACAATCATCTGTTTCGGTGGTGTGCTTAGTAACTTATGCCACGGTAAACCATTTGCATTTTCTTCGGCATTGCTGTCTTCGAAAAATTCTTGGATCTTATTGTTCAAAGCAATCGAGGCCTGTGATTTATCATCGATTATCGAGGCTGCTTCGTTAGTGTTACCTCCGACAAATACAATCCTTGGCTCATTCGATGGACCCCAACTTTCAATTTCGTTGAAGTGTTCATTTTGAGCATCAAGATCCTCTGCTTTTTTGGCCTCGTTCACATCATCTTTCAGTTTATGTTTTTTCAACGCAGAATAAAATATTTTATCTACAAGTATATTCTTAACGTTGTTCATCATGTCGTCGTCTAAGTTTTCTTTTTCTTCTAGCTTTATGTGGTTCTGCACTGTTTCCATATTGTTTTGAACAGTGTTTTCCATAAGAAAATCGTCTATTATATTTGTTGATTGAATGTTATTTGAATCAATGTTTTCCAGGCGCGTTGCATCCGATGTCGAACTGCATACATAATGTAATGGTTCAACCTCCAGTAAGCCCTTGAAATGATTTCCAATGCCTCGTCGCCGCAGTTGTAATGGAAGAAATTTCAATTCTGACCCATCCGTAACACATACCGAGCGCAAATCGATAGATGAGTGCTGATTTGCCGCAGCAGAATTGGCCACCGAGCCGGTTTTTCCAATCGAAGAACAGGAGAACGACAAATTTGGGTTTCGCATACCGGATGACGGTTGCGATTCGAAAATTTCTGCATCGAAAGGTGATCCATACAGTCCGAACCGAGTGCGCAAAAGTGCTGCATATGGACTAGCTCGTTTGTTCATTTCGATTGCAACATCCTTCAGTAGTGAGATACAGTGCTCGGAAATGGGACTGTGAGAATCGCTTGTCGAGGTTCCAGAAATAAGCAACGTGAACCACCTTAGGGCTCCTGCATGTTGAGAATCGACTATTTCCGGTAGACATGTAACGATGGCCTGCTTCAAAGTCTTCTCGAATTGATTGCAACCGTCTTTATCTATCATGTTTTGAGCACCCCTAGCGAAATAAAAGAAAATGATGTTTAATAACATTCCACACAAACTGGCTTTGCATTACTACTTACTCTAAAGCAACGCTCACAAACTTGACACACTTGTGAGCTATGCTACGATTTCCCAGAACTATACAGTGACGCACTATTTCTACTAAATGCTTCTCTACTAATTGTATACACTCAGATTGCTGAACGTTGATGTCACTGGAAGCTAGATCTTTGATTTCCCCGGAAAGAATTTTCTTTCCGAAAGGATTCTTTGGGTATCGATATCGCATCATCCGAATGGTTACAATCCAAATGAGGATATCGAAAACAATGTTCTGCTGTAACTGAACAGCTTCGTCTTCTTCCGGATTAGCATAGTTGTACAAGATTTTCAATAAGTTGTTCAACAGCAAATTTGATTCCAACATTGCCAGCCGTTGGGCACGCTCGTTTTCGATTTTGTACACTTGTCGAGTTGAACGAACCGTGATGGATATCTCGTTCAGCCAGTCGCATCCTGGTTGGGTTAGAAAAAGCATCAAGAAACTATTTTAATTTATCGTTTTTGGGAAATCCAGTACTGTTAGGCTACGCAGGTTATAGTGAGATGTGATGGATTAGATTAATTGTTAACCCGATCAACAAACAACAACGAAAATGTAGCAAATACACCCTGGTGACATTACCTATATAAAAGTCATTTTTTTGCGACTTGTTGGTATTAACGGAGGTGCTGCTGGGATCGGACGGCAAAGTTGGTGACGAACCCATGCCATTGTTGCCTCCTTTATTATCCTTCCCAACTATAGCAGGTCCTGCAGTCGTCGAAGAAGAACCACCAAGTGATGCGCTGTCAGATTTGCCACGAGCCATACTGTGCACGAATGAAGTCAACAATATGCTAGTTATACCCTTCTTGCGCACCGGAACTAGCAATCACGTGATAGCGGAAATATAGAAGGGTTGGGGTGGATTAGATATTGCTACTCCAAAGCTATGAAGGGTTATTTGTGTGGTGACATGTAAGTGAATGCCTTTGTTCATAAGCAATGATGTACATAATGCATTCATGAGTTTTTTTTTAGTAAACACGCACACCTATTATGGTCGAGGGAAGCTTTCTAACTGAAAGAACCTTTTTTTCTTACTGATATTTACCTCTAGTTTTGGCCTGTCCATCCTTAGAAAAGTCTGTCATAGTTTTGATGTGAAGCAGATAGTTTCTCCCTTTGGATTTCAGTAGCTTCGGACTGGTTAGCGTCACGGAACCTGCTTGTTCACTAAGATCCATACAGGAAGCAAGTTCGATAGGTCCCACCAAAATCTCCGCATTTCGTGCGTTGAGGTATTCTTCGCTCAATACTGGATTCTCGATTGAATCTATGAAAAAAATTGAATTAATTCCTTATCATTACCAGGTAAGGGCACAATTTCAACATACTTTTCCCATCCGTTGAACCAATATTGAAGTTGATAGATTCATCGACCCTGTTGATGGATTGTGATTTTCGACGAGAGCACAAACCGGTAGATTTTTGTTTCAGCAAGGTCACCTGGATGGCTGGTGCGTTAGTACACGGTTGATAGAGCGAGAATTTGAAATCGATATGGCCGAGTGAGGTGCATTTCGGCAGACTCAGTTCGATCAGATGTTCGTCCAGAGTTGTACTGTTGAGATAAAATAATGAAATCATGGAATTATATGTAAGTAACGAAAAAATAATTCCAATACTTACGTGCCATTATGTAGCCTCCACGTTTTGGTCAAATGGGTATCATCGCCCGGTCGCAAATGTTGAGGATGGCGACGCTGTTTTTGTGCTTGCTCCAGCTCACTCCAACAACCTGGCACTTCAGCTGTGTAAGGCGTCAACATTTCGTTGAATAGTGTCAACGAGTACAATATTTTCAAAGTGTTCATCGACATATCCGACTTGAATGCTAGCAGTACGTCACAGTAGTTGTGATCTCCGGCGAATGTTGGATTTGCGTTGGTGGACCCAGAAGGTGGTTGAGCCGGTGAAGATGAAGTAGACGGTGTAGCGTCATACTTAAGAAGGCTTGGCATGGTTGAAGGTTTATCCATGATCAATTTACCACTATTCTCGATCACACAACTAACATCATCATCACGTTCATCACTTGAATCTGCATCCAAATCGTAGAAGGAATAGAAATGCAAACATCCTTTGGCCGTACAACCGCAAAGTCGTTCCAGACTTTTGCAATAAGTTGCAGATACGAAACGGTCATCAGCGACACCAACTTCAGAAATAACGGTCAGCGTTTTAATCGACACGATTCGGAGTTTTCCATCTTCGCAGGTCATTACGAACACACCATTTTCGGTATCGTTACCGCCAAAAATTCTACCGCTGCTGTCGCATTTCGGTAACATGATGATCTCGACCGGAGTTTCATCATCTGTTAAAAATTTCACCAATGGTTCATCGCACTTTACCAGTCCATCCTCGTAGAGATAGTAAAGATAGAGAATTGTTTTCCACTCATTTTCTTCAATTTCTTCCAGAATTTCACCGGTAGCTTTTTCGTTTTCGGTTTGCTCATCGTTTTCATTTTTACCCATCACATCAATCTCAGTTCTAGTTACCTTGGTTTTTATTTTGTTCAAACGAACAACCACCAGCAGATGTCGATTATCGCTAGACGGAATGATTTCTCCGATTTTATAGTTTTCTGGCGAATTGCAGTAGAACGGTGGCAGCTCGATGTATTGCAGCGGAATGCAACTGATTTCACATTTGTTGGTAGTCGCCAAACTGGTAGCAGTGGATAAGGCAGTCGTAACATCAGCATCACTGCCGGCTGAAGCTCCGGTTGAACTCACGCTCTCCGCTAGTGAAGGTTTGGTTGAAACCACTTGATTATTGCTGTCTGTAAGCTTGATCGTTCCCCCTCCAATACCACCAATACTAATGGGAAGCTGCTTGCCCAAGGACAAAAATTCTTCGCCGGAACTGCCAGTCGAGGAAGCAGATGCTTCGATCAATTTGTTTAGTGTATCGTCTAGCTTAGCAAACTGTTGCGTTAGGTGAGCCTCGTCCTTTTTTATATCAATATCGATCAATTTGTCTATCGATTCTAGCAATTGAGAATCGGTATTATCCGAAAGGAATTTGATAAAGTCGTCCTCATACTTCTCGTCGATTGTGCTGAGGGAGGATTTTTTCGCCGGAGGAATATTGTTGCTGCTGGGTGATACCAGGAGTGTTGACAGGCGTTGTTTAGACTTTGAATTGGCTGTCGGGCTGTCCTGCTCACAGTTGATTGGATTTTCAATATTGTAGACAATGAAGAGAAGCGTAGTTTCTTTGTCACTAGAAATTGTTTCTGGTTCCGTACTCAGCACACGAATACCACAAACAATTTTGGTTCCGAGCATTTTCGGCTTCAAAGATAGTGTAGCCGTTTTTGGTTTGTTGACCGCGAATAAAGATTTGTTGTAATGCGTGGCAAGAGCAGTTAGTTCTATCTCATGCACATTAGTATCCATACTGAGAGTTGTTGTAGCTAGAATATCCGGATGTAGCTTGATTTTGAAATCATGAACCTTCACTAACTGTCGCTCCAAGTTCCAAATAGTGACATCGGCGGACGAATTCCCGGTACAAAGTACATTTCCTTGCTCTCCGGCAGACACTATTGTGAAGCCTGGAGTTGCAATCGCCGGACTCGAGGCGTATGTCACTGATAAAGGAACGTTCTGAGTGAAATCACCTTTCACGAAAGGGCACTCGGGTGAGTGTCGCTCGTGCTCACTCCATGGTTCGTCCGTTTTCTCCCAACAAACCAAGCAAACGTTACATGTAAAGCACATCGCCCGGTCACCGTTTCCGTTGTCCCCCGGGAAATGATAAAAACCTGCTTGAGCCATCTGATCCGGCAGGACCCATTTGTAGTCCATGTGGGGCCACGCCTCAAATGTTTGCCTCCGAACTGCCTCCGAGAACATGTGGAAGCGGTTGAGTGCGGTAGGTTCCGTCACACGAGCCCCCTCCAGCAAATCGGTCAAACGTTCATTGATGGCTGATGCAATGGCCAGTGCAGGAATGTGTCGATCGAGGCGCTTCAGCTGCATAACCATTCCTCCGGCTACCATCCGTAGCGAAGAATGGGGCAACTCGAGACAGATGGTTTCCCACTGAAAATGACAAACAATATTTCAACTATAGTTGACTACCGTGCGGGACCGGCTACGCATTTTTGATCGTATGAATATCTAATTTTACAAAGTTTCAGTCTGCCTCTTTTTAAAATCGCACTAAAGATGGATTTTTAACAGCATAAAGAACGTTTAGAACACCTTAAATGCGCGGCCATTAGGTCTTGCACGGAAGTAGTATCTTGTTTTTTTTTCGATGATTTTTATGAGGCAAAATTTTATCATCGCGGAGGAGGTTTTTATATTCATTATGTAAAGTGTAAAGTCAATATGCCAATAATAGCAAACAAATGACAGTCTTTGAGCTCTTTGAGGGGCTAAGCTATGTTTTTACGATGTGCAATAATGTGCTGTGTAACAGAAAAGTAATAGCCTTTGTGGGGTTGAGTTTTACTTTTATGATGTGCTGTGTAATGTAACGTACTAATATGGCCATTGTGTTTAATAGTAAACTGAGGCTGATTAAACAAACACTTTTATAAATAAGTTTAAACCGTTATAAAATTAACGGGAGCAACCGAAACAAATATTTTAACTTTGAAATCCATCATTTTGTGATAACGCTGTACTTACCTTTTGCGCCTTTATTCCACGCTTAACGAATTGCTGGGCCTCGGAAATCTTGTGGTTCAGCTCGAAGGTCACGTCGGTCGTGTTTTCCAGACCGTTCTGTTCTAGGTTCTGTAGGCATTGAAAAAACAACACCGCCTCTGACAGGGGCAACTCAATGCGAATAGGATCATCGGCCTGGCTGATCGGTGCCTGCAGGATGGTGTCCAGAAGTAGCACCCCATTGTAGTCGCCCCTCATCGAAATGTTCTTACCATTCCAAAATAGGATCTTATCTTGATCCGGCAAGTATCGGCATTGCGGTGGAAGTGTTTCTGATGAAAAGAATTTAAAAATTTTGAATTGCCGAAAAAGTACATGATGCAATCTGTCTCGCTTACCGGAAACTGCATAGCTCTGCAAAATAACGCCGGAGTTGACATCTAGAACTTTCAAAGCGGAGCTACGTGTGAACACCAGGATCACATTAAGGAGCGGGTGGTAAACGATACGATCGGCTTCGACATCTACGTTCAGGTAGCCGTCTTCCTTGAGCCACTGGTCTTCACTGTTGTTGCTTCCGATACCACCGACGATTGCTCCTCCGCCACCGGAGGCCATCACCACCTCACAACACGCACTATTGTAATTCGGGCAGGGTTTTTCGGTGTATCCGGTTCAACTATACAATTGATTTGCCACTTAGAGGAAGATTTGCCTTCACCACAAACCAATTTGCGCAACTTAAAAATAGTTGGAAATTCAAAACACAACCTTAGCTCATAAATACACAAAATACTATCCGAGACTTGCTTCCTCAAGCCTACATAGACGTGATTTTCGACTGTTCAAGCTCACACCACTTCCTTATTGGCCCGAAAAAACAAATCGATTGGTGCGTAGATGATAAGTCACAGCCGAGCCATGATGAGTATTGTCGTAACATGAAAAGGGAAGAATGAAAATTTGAAATTAGTAAATTCACACTATTACCTTCTTTGCTGTCTAATGGCGAATGGCGAGCAAAATTTTTCTTGTGGCTTTTTTCTTTATTTTACCACTTTATGGATCTACTGCCAGTGACGGAAAATATTATCTTCCGTAAATTGGTAGAATTTAATACAAAAATTAGCTCATGAATGTTATGACAAAAATATAAGTCGTACTATTTCCACCATCAGTAGAAAACTCAAAATTTGCCTCGATTCGATGAGTAGGCAGCAGCAGTTGTAATTGTTGGCAGTTGCTAAGAAAAAGCTTTTTGCTCGAGTGTCGCAGTATTTTTTGGCTTTATTATAATATAATAATGGAGTCTTCTAAAGCACACGCAATATAACAAGCAAGGCTGTTAAGTCACTAATTGTGATACAGGTAAAAAATAAATAAATAATTGAATAGAAAATTAAATGTAAGCGGCAAAAATTTCATGTTTTATTTTTGGCATTTAGCATTTGAGCTATTTTGAAAACTGGCAACAAGGTCATGTTTAATCGCGGAATATATGTACCATCTATATATATAAAAATGAATTTCTGTCTGTCTGTCTGTCTGTCTGTCTGTCTGTCTGTCTGTCTGTCTGTCTGTTCCCTATAGACTCGGAAACTACTGAACCGATTTGCGTGAAACTTGGCAGGTGGGGGTATTGGAGGCAGGGGAAGGTTCCTATTGTGGTTTGAGACCCCTCCCTCTCTCATTAAGGGAGGGAGGGGCCTCCCAAACAAAAGACAATTTTTTGCATAACTCGAGAACCCATCAAGCAAATGGTATCATATTTGGCATGGGGTGGTATTTGGGTACGAGGAATATTTTTATGAATATTTGGTACCCCTCCCTCCTTTCTGTGGCGTGATAGGAAGGGGAGAGGGGGGCTACCTTACAATTTTTCATTTAACTCGAGAACTAATCAAGTTATTGGATCCAAATTTGGCATGGGAAGGTATTTGGATACGAAAAATATTTCAATGATTATTTGAGACCCCTCCCTCTTTCCAGTTGAAAGGGGGGGGGGCTCTTTCATATTTTTTTATATAGTTCAAAAACTAACAAAGCAAATGGAACCAAATTTGGCATGGGAGGGTATTTGGACACGAAAAATATTTCTATGATTATTTGAGACCCCTCCCTCTTTCCAGTAGGGAGATATAAAGGGGGAGGGGCCTCTTCTATAGTTTTCAACATAACTTAGAAAGTAATTAAGCAAATGGAACCAAACTTGGCATGGGCGGGTATTTGGGAACGTGACATGTTCTAATGATTGTTTGAGACCCCTTCCTTCTTACAGCGGGGAGGAAGGAAAGAGGGAGGGGAGTTTCATACAATTTTTACAGCATAACTCAAGAACTACAACAGCAAATGGAACCAAATTTGGCATGAAACGATATTTGGGTACGAGAAATGCTTCTATGAATATTTGGTATCCCTCACTCTTTCGAAGAGGTGGATGAAAAGGGGGAGGCGAGGTCTCCCTTACAATTTTCAGTATAACTGGAGAGCTGATCAAGCAAATTGAACCACATTTGACATGTGAGTATATTTGGATACGAGCAATGTTTCTATTATAAATTGAAGCCGTACCTTTCAAGCGGTAAGATATAAAGGAAGAAGGGGGGGTTTCCATTTTTTTTTTGCATAACTCGAGAATTAATCGAGCAAATGAAACCAAATTTCATCATAATCATCAAAAAGTATTTGAGTACGAAAAATACTTTTATGAATATTAAGTTATCACCCCTCTATTGAAAGAAGAGAACGGAAAGGGGGATGGTACTCCCTTTCAAGTTTATACATAACTCAAAAATTTACTACTTAAATAAAACCAAATTTGGCATGGCATGGAATATAGGAAGGGAAGAGGGAAGCTTACATTTAACTTTTATTTTACAAAATCCGAGAAATGGACAATACTTAACATGGAAAATCATTTTGGTATGATTCTATGATTATTTGACACATCATCCTCCTTTCAGTGAGAAGGTACATGGGAGGAGGGAGGTGAGCCCAATACAATTTTGTTAGCATATGTTCTCAATTTATGCTTACGAAGCCAACAAATGGAAACAAATATGGCATGGAAAGGAATTTGGTTACGAGATATGTTTCTACGATTGTTATAGACTCTTACGATTTACAGTGTAGAGAGGGGAAGAAAAGAAGGAGCTCCATATAAATTTTGTTGTAAAGCTTAAATACTTATCAACCAATGGAACTATATTTGATGTAAGAGGATTTTTGGGAACGAAAAAAATGTTTATTAAAGATTACAATCTCCATTCAGCAGGGGGTGAAGGGAAGGACAGGGAGGGGGGGGGGGGGGGTGCTCTCTAATCAGTTTTTTAGCATAAATCCAGAACATATCAAGCTAAAACAACCATACTTTATAAGTTAGATTATTTACGAACGATTAATTTGAGACCCTTCTTTTTTAGGGCGAAACTTAAGGAAACAGATGAAAATTATCAGATCTTTAAAACAAATTTATAAATAAAGATTCAGAATATAAGTTATGGTTTGTGTTGCAATTTGAAACTCCAGCTGAAGCTCTCATTTTATAGTGGTTGTTTATTAATTTCGTCATAATTTGATTTAAAATAATACCAAAAACAATAAAAATTTGAATGATTTCTGAAAATATCATTTGACTCTGAAAGGTGTAGCAAAGCACACCGGGTCAGCTAGTATAAAATAATAAAGCCTCGATACCAGACTTACATTGATTTAAATCAAAATCTGTAAACACGTTTTTCCTCCTAAACAAATTATGAAGCATAGTGCAATAAACACAAATAAATTTGTTTAAAACAAAATTTAATCTTGAGTGAAATTGTGCTCTTAAAAATTGGCTTTGCCTCTAGCTTTTCTGAAAATTTTCCGTATAGGTTCAGCTATATAACTGACACTAGTCAGCTTACAAAACATCTTGAATATAAAATTCTCATTTATTGTAATTTATTGCATGAGTGTCTCAATTAAAATTTGACTGGGCATAGTTAATGCTAAAATCAAATAGGGTCGATTCAATCCGATATCTTCGTCGCAATCTCTTGCGCAACTTTTGCTTCCGCGCCGCACTCACACACACTGGCATAACTTTCGGTGAAAAAGAAAAACACTCGCAGCAAAAAGAGAGCAGCGAACGAACAAAACGACCAGCTCAACAAGAACAAGCGTAAGAAAACTTACACATTTTCCTCAACCATAAAACGTATTCGAGTTTTTCAAAACGTTTGAATCGCACTTGGGTGCGCTTCCCCCGATCGAAATCCACCTTTTTCCGGTAGTGGCGAACACCGGGCACCGATTTACGCAACGCAGGTTCACTTTGAGCGCTGAAAAATAGCGATATTTTACGTTTAAAAAATCGAACACGAATTCGCAGTCACACACAGACACTTGCGGTTTCGTTCTTTCCACTCGACTCGACTTTTTGGCAGACTTCAGACAACTTTTCAAAGAGTCGTATAAGCATGTTTGAATTGTCACTAAATGTTTTTTGTTTGAAGGAAATCTACTAAAACTTTGATAACGTTCATCGAATAAAATTTGAATAATGGATTTTTATAGTTTTTGGATAATCACATAGTCAACAAATGTGCCAATTTCAGGTCCCTAAATCTTCTGTTGGAAAATGGGTTAAAATCGACTGAAACATTATTCCAGAAATGTTGGCAACCAAAAAGTCTGTTCAATGAATTCTGGTTGAGATAGGTCGAAACAAGTAGGTGTATAGCGTGTAGAACTCCGACAGATTTTACACTGATTCGACAGGTCGCACAAATGTACGAGTTCGCACAAATCTCGAGTCATGAGTTCGCGGCGCAGTCCATTAGTGTGCTGGGATTAATATAGAAATAGATTGTCTGTCTTTTTTCAATCGATTTCGAAATGGCCGAAACGAATCCTCCTGCAGAGCTTGATCGGTTTTGACAAGTTTCGATCAATTTCAACTTGCTTCATGGAACAACGACCTGACAAGTTCCGACCAAACCATTGACCCATTTAACAACACCAGTTGTCAGAAACCAGTAGAAACCATTTTCTACCTGCGGTCGAACGAATCCTGCTGCCGAGTTGGATCGGGTTTGACTAGTTTCGATCGATTTCAACTTGTTTCATGGAACAACGACCTGACTAGTTTCGACCAAAACATTGGCTCATTGAACAACTACTGGTTGCAAGAAACTATATGTAGAAACTTATTTCTACCTACTATTGATCGAAGCTAAACAGACATGTCGGAGTCGCATTCGGATGTCTCTCTAGACTTCTCGCTTGTTCATAGCTGTTTTAAGGGAACCGCTATCCTGCTCTCGCAACACCTTTCAAACGAAGAACTGACATTTCAGACATTTTCGAGCAGCTATAGATCAGCTGATTTTGAAGTTTGTGAAGGTTACAAAAAGGGGCTAAAAAATTAATGATAAACAAAATTCTTATTTCTGGTTTATAATTCCAGCTGTTTTGTACATCAGAGCAAGTTTCGTTAACCATGCTTCACTCTAAGCCTTTGTAACCCAAAACCAAGTTGAAATGCCGCAAAATCGGATGAAACTGGCTCCCGACGAAAATGAGTTTGAGGGGGTTTTCCCAAACTTGAGAATAAACGTCATTCTCGCAACTTTATTTTGGGGCATGTCATTCGGCAGGGATTTTTTTGGGATATTTTTATATGGTGACCATTTTCAAAAGGGATTAAAAATACTACAGAAATGAGAATTTGTTTCTTTATTAAATAAAATTCATTTTATTACAAAGAAAACTTCGGCAGTAATATCGAAAGCATAAAGTAAGCCGAATAAGCCGAATCTGATTCGTTCCTGGTGCACATTCCCAAGTAACATTTTAAACTCTTTTAGGTTTTATACAAAAATCACAAGGTTTTATAATTGCATTGAGAGTGCGTTGATGGTTGTGAAGCGTATTTTGGGAAGATCACAATATAAATTCCCTTCAGGATAGCTACAGAACCCTAACACAACCCTCTCCCAAAACTCAACGTGAATTCCGATCGATTTTTATAATTCATTTTAATTTCGGTTTGAAAAGCAGCTACACAACCTTTACAAAACCTTTTCATAAAACCACTTGAAAACGTCAAGACTGCATTGAAAAAGCCTATAATATCCCAGAAAAAAAAACTTTGACGAATAAAAAGCCTATGTAGGGATAGCAGCGTTGTCATATTAAATTCTGTATTTTCATTCAAAAAAATTGTTTTAGTTTTCGTACCTTTTATTGATTATGTCTTTAAATAGCCATCCGATTTGACTCGACCATACTTCAAATCAAGCTTTAGGAAAACGATGAAAATCTGTACAAGATTTCAAAAATCTGTTACCTACACGTACAGAATCTGTACCCGAAATCAGCTAAAAAATCTGTAGTTTTCTCGATAGATCTGTCATGTGGCAACCATTGTCAGAGCCAATCCAAGTATCAATAATGGCAGCAAATTGATTTGTTTTCTCATCCACTGCAGCAATCAAAAGGTAAATATTCATCGTTTGATCGCGTTGCATCGTTCAATTGCGGAATAATAATTGTTGTAAACTTCCATAGGTTCAAATCATGATGGAAAACTGTATCCTACTTAGCCAGGCCTGCTGCTATTATGATGATTCGTTCAATCTAAATCATAACCCAAATATCCGGATGTACATGATGTGCCGTCGCCGAAAGATAGTTCTTCAAGCAACGCAGCAACAAGAACGGCCTAACGGGTATGACTGTCGGAATTGCCATTACCGAAGAGTTTCCGTAGCGTTGGAAAGGAAAGCGGGTAGATCGATCCTCGAAGAGCACTGCATAAATGAAATGCCAGACTACACCATAATGTTAAGAAGTGACTAACCGAATAGTGATAGTGACTCAAATAATAGAACTGAGAAAATTAAATATTGTGTACAATAAATGAACAAAAAAGTGCTCGAAATAATGTGTTGTCAGTTAATGGAATTATTCAGTCAGCTGTTCTGAAAAATGTCGCTTATAGCAGATGAAACGCCATTTTTTTAGTAATATTTATTTAAAATAAAAATCAAAATGTAGCACTTTTATTAAATGCTTGAAATACCATTATTCTACCAAATATGTTTTTAAAAATACTGACAAATGAGAGTAAAATTCCATTTGGGCGGCATCCATAAATTACGTAACGCTCCTAGGGGGGGGGAGGTAGTAAGCTCTAGCGTTACGAATTGTGACATAGGGGAGGGGGGGGAGGTATGCTCATCGTTACGTAACGATTTTTTTTCCTAAAAAATGTCAGTTTAATCGCAGCTTTTTTGATATCATGCAATTTTTGCTAAATGATAAGCAAACTAAAATCATCTTAAAATTTTTAAGCATTAACAAGATTAAAACTGGTTTGTAACTATTCCTATTAAAAGATTCTTAGATAGACTAAACGTGTATTGGATATCCGTGGAATAACCGTAGGAAACCGAATATTAGGTACATTTACCCCCAAGAACTCAATCCAATCTTAATACGGAAATTTTACTATTTTTTCTCAATTCCGATCAGTTATTTTGATTATTCTGACAAATATTACTAAGTAAAGTATATTTTGCATAACAAGTTATGGCTGCTGAACAAAATAAAGTAAACAAGGTACATTACCAGTTACCAAGCACAGAGCAACTCGTAATAAGACAATAAATTTATTTTATCAGTGAGTTATCATAAATGAGTCGATTTGGATGGATAATAGTTCCGTTTGAAAAAACTTTAAAAAAATTATATTATTTTTTTTTACCATCAAAAATCTTGGGGGGGGGGGGGTAATTGTCAGCGTTACGTAATTTTAATAGGGGAGTATGTCGAAGCGTTACGATTTGTGACATACGGGGGGGAGGGGGTCAAAAAAGTGCATTTTTTGCGTTACGTAATTTATGGATGCCGCCTTGCAAAAACCGAATGACCAAAATTTTGTATTGAGCTCTTTCATTTAGCAAAATTATGAAGGGGCGCCTTTTATTTGCCCCTGTTTTGAAAAATCAATCGATAAATTTCGAAGCGCAACTAACTTTATCATTAATTTCGATTATATCATTTGCCTTTTTTCCAGATAAATCGAATTATTATTTTATGCCTCTTGATTTTGACAGGAAAGAACCATGTTGTTTTATTTGTTGTTGAAATTGATTTTTTTAAATCGATTTTTTTATTTCAATAAATGCGATTTAAAACCGTTCTCAGAATCGTTTTTTTCATGCATGATTTTCTTATCTGTCACTAGAATTGATTATCTTGAACCAGCTTTCGGCAAAGCCCTTTTTAATCCATATGGCTGTATAAGGTACTTGGAATGTGTTCTTCAGAACCTCCTGTAGGTGGGCCTTTTTACTCTTATAGGTGTTTTATATATGTTTTAATGGGGTCTATATAACAAAACGTTGTTTTATAACAATGTTTTGAAGCACCCTTCAAGCTTCTTAAAAAACTTAAATTGTTACTTGGGATTAATAACGGCACTTATAAATAACGGTCAGAAATAACAAAATGCTACTTCCATGTTCTACGGAAATCTTCCGGAGATTGGCACCGTTGAAGAACAGCAACAGTCAACGCAATTTTGGGACCGTGAATGGCAAATCCGACTTTTGCCCCAGATCGCCATCCGCTTCTTCCGTGTTTTTAATGGTTTCTTCCTCCTTACTTTGCATCGCCGGAGCACAGGACATTCGAAGTAAAGGTTCCTGACGACCCATCCGACTCGGTTAGGTATGTGTCCCACATCCGAATCGTAAAGTATAGTGGCAGTTCTCGGGTTAGTAAATTGTTCATCCATCGAAACGAAAACTGCATATAGCCCACACCGTGGGTTTGCAGGTGCCGGTGCAGCGTTCCTGGTAGAAGAAGATGCAGATTGACAAGTGTGATCTAATTTTTGGCTTTACCATCAAATTGCTGGATAAGTTCCTTCAGTTGGTTCACTTTTTCCTGGATACCAAGCTCGGCGAAGTTACTTTTGATACAAAACCGCCTGAAAAACTTCAAATTAGAATAAATAACGCGCGAGAACATATGCAATATTGCATTTAAATCTTCTCACCAAATTTTTTTTTTTCGGTACATTCGACTGTCTCGTTGGGAAACAGAAACAACCTTTCTGAAAAACAAAGGGAAATTTTTTTGGGGTGGTCAGTTCCAGCTACGAACTTTGGTTTTGGTGCATTGACAACACCCCAAAATTAAGAAAGCATGCTGAACTTGATTTTGCTGCCTTGGCAAAGTCAATTTTGGGTTGTTTTGATTCTGAGTGTACTTTGCATCGCCGGAGCACAGGACATTCGAAGTAAAGGTTCCTGACGACCCATCCGACTCGGTTAGGTATGTGTCCCACATCCGAATCGTAAAGTATAGTGGCAGTTCTCGGGTTAGTAAATTGTTCATCCATCGAAACGAAAACTGCATATAGCCCACACCGTGGGTTTGCAGGTGCCGGTGCAGCGTTCCTGGTAGAAGAAGATGCAGATTGACAAGTGTGATCTAATTTTTGGCTTTACCATCAAATTGCTGGATAAGTTCCTTCAGTTGGTTCACTTTTTCCTGGATACCAAGCTCGGCGAAGTTACTTTTGATACAAAACCGCCTGAAAAACTTCAAATTAGAATAAATAACGCGCGAGAACATATGCAATATTGCATTTAAATCTTCTCACCAAATTTTTTTTTTCGGTACATTCGACTGTCTCGTTGGGAAACAGAAACAACCTTTCTGAAAAACAAAGGGAAATTTTTTTGGGGTGGTCAGTTCCAGCTACGAACTTTGGTTTTGGTGCATTGACAACACCCCAAAATTAAGAAAGCATGCTGAACTTGATTTTGCTGCCTTGGCAAAGTCAATTTTGGGTTGTTTTGATTCTGAGTGTTCACAATAGTCTCTGTTGCATGAGAAAACACACGAACCATAACCGATGTTTTGGAAACGATTCAGCAGTTCCGGTTACTACGAAGGTGAGCTAAATACTATTCGTATTTATCATTATATACTTTTTTAAGCCTTCTCACTGTTTCATTTTAGATCCATGAGGTTCCAGCTGAATGACCGGATCCATCGTTCAGATCAATCCGAAATTTTCGATCAATTACGTTCGTTGGCAGTACTCTTTCTCTCCGGACCGGCGAAAATATTGTGCCTTCCGATGGCAAAAAGTCTGGTTTTATTAAGTTGCGTTCTCGATATGTGAAAAAAGTATAATTCCTGCATGCCATGGTCACACGATTGAAACAATTTTTTTTAATAAAATAAATATATTGATCATAAATTAAAAAAAATATTCATTAAAAATGTATACTCCCTTTTAATAAGCGGTTCTTGAAACGAAAAATCCCTCCCGAATGACATGCCCCAAAATTAAGTTGTGAGAATGACGTTTATTCTCAAGTTTGGGAAAACCCCCTCAAACTCATTTTCGTCGGGAGCCAGTTTCATCCGATTTTGCGGCATTCCAACTTGGTTTTGGGTTATAACGCCCTAGAGTGTTAATCATATTTTAAAATGACATTTAGAATTTTTTTAATAATGATGAAAAAGTACGGTATTCTAGTACTACCATAAAATCAGTTTTGTTGTGATCGCCATTTTCGTAAATTCAAAATTACCAAAAGTTCATCCCTTTTCCGATTTTTCCACTTTTGCGGGTCGCTAATATTCTTTAAGACAGACAACGGTGGCCAGGAGAGCTCTGAGACGGTGTTTTCGTTGAAAAAAAAAACGGAAAAGTGGATAACCTAGTGTATCTGTTGGCCCATTGGAATCTGTTTGCTCGCATCTGGTTAGCCGCCCAGGAGCCAGGAGCCGAGAAGGCAACAGCTTTCGACGAAAAACCCCACGTATCGACAACCGAGATGGAACAAGACGTTGAGTTTCCTCCGGTCGATGCTTCCTCTGAAGATGTGCACCTGCCGGCGGTCATTTCCGTTGGTGCCTGTTTTACTATTGCCGTCATCTATGTCGCTAGTTTGTACGTGTGGAAGTCAAAACATGATCGGTAAATATGTATCTTCGTTATAATTATTTAAACACGGTTGATATTCAATATTCAATTAAAATTTTCAGTGGAATTGGCCTTTTGTCATACGTTTTTTGTTTATTGCCCAGTCCATCCTTTTTTATGTTGAACTCCTAATAATATTATTACTAGCTTATAAAATCATTTAATTTCAAATGTTTACAATATGTTACAACATTTAATATTTATGTTGAAACCCTCAAGCTACGTTCAGTTTGCTAACTGAAATTTTCGTATTCCAGGGATCATCCATCGACCATCAAAAGGCGTTTTTGCAGCGTGTTTGTTGTGATGCTGATCGCTCCAATCTTTGTGTGGGCTCTGTCGTCGGATTTCGTTGCCCATCGATATACCATGTGGCAGATAATGGGCTTCCGATTGGAGGGCTTAGTGACCGCGATAATGCTTCCGCTAGTGCTGACGGCTACGCTATTTTGCGGACCACTCAGCGTAACCCTTTGTAACGGATTGTGGCGCATCTATTCAGAGCCAATGTACTGGGTCCAAGCCGCCCAAAATCTTATGTGGTTGAGAAACCACCTGGTGGCACCGCTGTCGGAGGAATTTACATTCCGGGCTTGCATGCTGCCTCTGTTGTTGCAAACTTTTCGACCTCATACTGCCATGCTGATAACGCCACTGTTGTTTGGTTTGGCTCATTTGCACCATATCAAGGAGCGGCTCAGGGACGGAACACCCTTGCGCATCGTTCTCACCGTATCGTTTTTCCAGTTTTTCTATACCACAATTTTTGGCATTTATTCGGCATATCTATTCATCAGAACTGGACACTTTGCGGCACCATTTGTAGCGCACGCATTTTGTAACCACATGGGTTTCCCCGATGTGCCGGAAGTGCTCAACCAGACAAACCCTCGGAAAGCCATCTTCCTAAGCCTGTACGTGCTGGGGTTGGTTGGATGGATTTTGCTACTGCCAACGCTTACCACTCCCGGCTGGTATGAGAACAACCTTTTCTGGTCTGGAGACACGTGAACGAACGAACCATTTAAAACGTAGAAAGGTTTTGTTTTTTTTTAATGTCATGAAATAGGATCTCTAGTAACGGCGCGTTCGTAAATTGATTTTTTAGGTGATGCATCAGTCGATCGATTTGTTTGGTAGATGTCAAATCACTTTCCAAATGCTTTTGCATACGTTTGTTTGTAATTTACGAACGCCAGCATCGATGAAAAAATCACTTCGATAGAAAAAATCAATTTACGAACACGCCGTAGGTGCACAAAAGAACAGAAACCCGTGCTTTTAATGTTTGCCATTTAATATTCCTTGTGTATCGGGAATTTAAGATTTCAGCTATGCGGGTTAATCAATTTAGTTGCATTAACAATAGGACATTTGATATTATGAAAATACGCATATTAACAAAATACTTTTTGTCGGTTAAGAATAATCACTGTTTTGCTGCTTGAAAGCTCTTTCCTCTACCTAGCGAGTAGTTTAAGATTCAGTTTATTGTTCAGATGATGATTTTCTTAAAAGAAAAAATAAACGACAAACTAGCAGTTTTTTTATCTGTTCGAAAAATATACTGGTTTTGTTTTAATTTGTCGCTTACCTTTTAGCTTTTCGATAGTGTCGTCTATGTCATTAAACCTGATGTTGAAGCAATTTAACGTCTTTAGTTTCAATCTAAAATTTAATGTTAGAATAAGACTCGCCTCACAGAATAAGTTGTTGTAATGAGTTGCTTTTTATATTTTTTAATTTATATTTGTATTTTGTTGGAACTTCATCAAATCATTCATCCCTTCTTGAAAACTTATAGATCAACAACAGTTTTTGCTTATGTACCTAAATGATTTTAGCCGACGACGACCCTAATTTCAGGTAGTACTAGTCGCAATGGGTCGCGTTCATGCAATTTAAAAGTCTTTTCGATTTGAGGCTACAGTTTTCGAAGTTTGGATAATCGAAGATTTGAGTGTTAATGTTTATCGTCGGAATTCAAAAACAAAATTAAAAAAAAAATCATTTTTAATTATAATTATTGTTATAAACGTTAGGATATATGCGAAAAATCATAAGTTTACGCATTGTTTTTTTAATGTTGTTTCAAAAGTTAATTGTGAATTGAAACTCCTCAAAACAGGCAGTTTTTAAAGTTAGTCATCTTCGTTCCGAAAAAATGGCAGGGTTTTCCTACGGTTTGATACGAGACATGAAAAAGTCGGTGAACCAGCTTATATGTACAGAGCTAGCGGTGGTGATGAAAGATATTTATCCTAAAGCCAAATTTCACTACCTGGTTCTCCCTTGGGAGGACATTGATACGGTTTACCAGGTATAAAATCTATTTACATTTTTTGTTGTATAGATATCTAATTGCGTCTTTTGTCTGTAGCTTTCTTTGGAAAACTTACCGCTGTTGCACGAGATGCATTTTTTGGGATCAACCGTGATACAGAAATTTGGTGTCCAACAAGGTATGAAGGAGGACTGTTTCCAAATGGGATTTCATATGAAGCCTAGTATGCACAGGTTACACCTGCACTGTATCTCAACTGATTTTGTTTCCGAGAGTCTAAAGTACAAAGAACATTGGAATAGTTTCGTCACAGATTTTTTTATGCCATTTGAAAGTAAGTTTCCTAAGGTATAGTTAAGTCGAATAACGTCTTGCTAATAGAAAATTACATCTTTAATTAACAGGTATTGTGCAGGAGCTGCAAGAAAAGGGTCGAATTGAAAAACGTCCTGAGCAGTATGTCATCGACTTGCTGAAAACGCCATTGGTTTGCAACCAGTGTAATTACCACCCGAAAAATTTTCCGGATTTGAAACGTCACTTAGCTAACCATTTGTCCAGTACCGGAAGTGGGACCGAAGCCATCAATTAGTGATCGTATCGAACAAACAATAGGAAAACTCTATGGAGTGAAGAAACATGGCTGACTGTACGAGAGATTTGAGGCCGATGCGGACACGTGGCAGGTCCACCAGGCACGGGGATAATCTTTCGCTGGCAAGTTTGCTGTATCTGCTTTGATCGAGGCTAATAACTATGTTGAAGTCAAAGCCCCTCAAATATAGCAGAATACTGGATTTATAGCCGGTTTCAACACCCAAAAGTTTTACTTTTGTTTGTAGATGTGTATCACAAAATTAGTCCTCCTCAGTAATACCCACACTTCCGGTTCTGAAGGAAAGTTACTGCGATCTTCACTGGTCAACTTAAATTACAAGAAAGAAAGAATCCATCCTCCAGAAGGACTATTTAAAGACTTCGTAGCCCAAGCCATCCAAAAGGTGCAAGCAAATCGTCCGACAACCTGTTGATTATGGGCGACGGGCGCGTTCGCAACCCGGGTATACGATTTCTCGTGTGTTAAACAGAGAAAGTAATAGCCTTCAGTTCAATTTCACTCCGATTAGCTGTCATTCTAATGGAAATCTGTGTAAGAGTAAAGAGCAAGCTTTATTCTTTTTAGCAGGCCCAATGGGCGATGGGCGCGCTCGCAACCCGGGTATACGATTTCTCGTGTGTTAGACAGAGAAAGCAATAGCCTTCACTCCAATTTCACTCCGATTAGCTGTCATTCTTATGGAAATCTGTGTAAGAGTAAAGAGCAAGCTTTATTCTTTTTAGCAGGCCCAATCCCAATTCCAGATTGGGATTTGGTATGGAAATGGAATGGAAAAGCTGTCACTAGCTGGCACTAGCATCTGCATCCTACTCGCACTAATGAGGACCAACCGGACCGTCAACCGAACCGCGCAGTTGATTCTAGCGTGTGATGGTATTCGTGAAAGGTATAATTTGACAGTTGTTCCAGCCTTTCCAGCTGGGATTAAGCTGCGTGAACGTACTCTAAGGGCCTTTCGACCAGGGGGATGGCAATCTGTTTCTACTTGCGAACAAGAATCTTTCTATTTTTTTTCTATCCATCGAGAGAGACGTTTATGGTGTTTTCCTCTCAAAGCAGCACGGAGTTGAAAAAGTCGGTATCGATTTTTGAATACGGCGAATGCGCCAAGACCTTTGTTTTGAGAAAAACGCATTTCAAGTTTCAGAAAATAAAATCAATTTCCTATTTAGCTGCGTACAATCGTTTTCCAGTCTGACCCAGAAAAGACCACTGATCAGCTGAGCAAATATTCTTATCTTTGTAAACAAACTCATTGAGCGGCTCGCGCACTCCTTGCCTACTTATTGTGAAAGTCAAAGAACTTTGTATTTCTAAAAACCTTGATTAGGAGCACCTTCATAAAGCCCTTCGACATTAATTAAGGCGGCTGCAAAGTTCCTCGAAATAGTCCTATTTGCCGCTGATAGTGTTGGTGATATTATGCTGGTTGTTTCACCAACACTTTTTAGTTTCGGGACAATCAACCTAAAAAACGACCATGTTTGTCGACCGGCTGTCCGTTTTTTGTACCGAGAGTTTTGGAGGTTAATTGTCCCGTTTCATCTGTACACGCTCAGCAAGTGTGCGTAAGAAATGTCAAAAACAACTCTATAACAGGTTACCTCATCCGCCATATTGGTTGGCAGATTTCTGATTGATGACGTAGTTGTTATGAAAAATAGCGAGCATTGTATTGAATTCTACAGTTTTTTCATAAATGTTAGCGAGAGTCAAAAGTGCCGGGCGAACTGTGTTCGACAGTGTTTATTCCAATGAACAAAACGAAAAGATATACTTCAAATCTAAAAATATACAAAAGGTTTTAGATAACGTTACAACTATACCTAACCTCAACTTACAATCAGTCAACCGAGCAAACTCTTGGCTTGACTTCCTCGCTAACCGGGTACAACGTTTCGGATCCTATTTTGAAATTACAATTTAGTACTGAGGAGAGAATAAATCTAACCAACCAATTACCGTAATTGTACGAAATCGCCTTGTAGCGAACTATCCGAAACCCGCACAGCAATATTGTGGTCCGATTGGACGTAAGGGAATCTGTCCTACCAAATACAGGTTAGGTGTTAAGATTGAAGAAGGATTTACAAAAGGTTTCAACTTACGGTTCCTAATTTGGTAATATCGAGACTACCTCGACATCGATTCTCCTTGCGCGACCACTTAAGCTTCACTCTCTCTTACCACCTATCTATCAACTTTCAAACTTTCTTTCTAAACTTTCACTCCACCTCTATAATTTCCTCCTCCGAACTATCAACCACGCGCTTTTCCTTCTTCCTACTAAAATGAACTCTTCTTTTACTTCTTACTCCTCTTTTCTTTTCCCGCTCATCGAGAACTGTCACACGCTGGAGTGTCGTCAGCTCCCGGTCTAATTGCCCTTGTGGCAACATCCTCCCCCCGGTGGAATCCGGCTGGGGTCCGCGTTCCACGATCTTGTACCTCCAACACAGCCAGGCGCGATGGGAGTTATTAAGCAAATACTAGCGACACCATGCCCTCCATAGAAAAGTTTCGATTAGTTAGGGAGCTTTTGGAAAGCTTTTGAAAACGGCCATACATTTGTCCTAACTTCGAAACGTCAATAAATTTACCTGGCAAGGCGGATAGCGGCCGACGAAACGTTCCATCACTCGTCTGCACAATCGCCTGACGACACCTGCCGTCTGGATTCGTAATCACCTTCAGGACACGCCCTCTTTTCCATCCGTTCCGCCTACGATCCTCCACCAACACAACCAACTCGCCTGGTTCAACGGGCTTCACCTCGTCAAACCATTTCGTTCGCCTCGTCAGTGTCGGCAAATACTCGTTCGTCCAGCGCTTCCAAAAAGTATTCAGCTGTCTCTGCAGTAAGTTCCAGGAACTCCCCAGCAACTTGTTGTCACACACATCTTCGGTAGGCGGCTGGCGGACACCGTCGGAACTCCCTAGTAGGAAGTGGTTGGGTGTCAGGGCTTCACTCTCAGCTGCATCCAACGGCAAGTAGGTTAAGGGGCGACTATTTGCGATCGACTCGGCTTCGACCAGTAGTGTGTGTAGCTTCTCGTCATCAAGTCGCTCGCAGTATGCCTCAGCAAGTCCAGCCTTCGAAACTGGCCATACCGCTTCAGGATGCACTAAAAAACTTGGCCCGGCGAACCAGCAACTCGTTTTGGCAAAATAAGGCCCGGAACCGTACTTCGTAGCCTCATCCGCTGGATTGTTCTTCGATGGAACCCATCTCCACTCCTTCCGAGTGGTTAGCTCCGCAAGATCTCGCAGATTCGGAACGATACAAATCTATTAAACTTTCGGGGATCTCCGTTGATCCAGCTCAGCGCTGTTCCGGAATCGGACCACAACACTCGCTTCTTGATCTGCAACGAATGTCCCTCGATGAAACTTCGCATATGACGTGCACCTAACACACACGCTTGCAGCTCTAAGCGCGGTATCGACCACGCCTTCAGGGGTGCAACTTTGGACTTCGCGCCTACCAGCGCAACCTTTACTTCTCCGGCAGCGTTCGTTGAGCGAAAATACGTCACACAGGAATATGCAATCTCACTGGCGTCCACAAATGTGTGAACTTCGACCTCGTTGATCGCCTCTCGGAAATAGCATCGCTGGATGCCGATATCGTTGATGTGTTCAAGCATTTGGACCCATTTCAGCCACTGTTGGTGCGTTTCATCGTCCACCGGTTCGTCCCAGCCGAGCTCTTTGCGCCAGGCTTCCTGGATAATGAGCTTGCCAAAGATCAGATACGGTGCTAGAAGACCCAGTGGATCGAACATTGTCATCACACACCGGAGTATCTGTCGCTTCGTTGGTTTCTCCTGTGTAGTGATTAACTTCACCATGTCTTCCCGCATCTTCGTTGGGAACCGCAGCTCATCGTGTTCCGTATCCCACAAAATACCAAGCACACGTTCGGAGTTTTCTCCCTTAGTTGGGCACATCACTGATGAACTGATGTACAAGCTAAGCCTTGAAACGTGTGTAAAGTTCCAATGACCGTTTTCAATCAATTTTATGTGTTTTGGTTGAGCCACCAGATGTCTCCAAGGACACCAGAGAGAACTGTCAAGAAGAAAGTGAAATGTAAACAAAACAAAATAACAAACTATTAGTCAGTTATGAATATGTCGAATTACTATTTGACGAGTTTTGAAGATTCGCAACACATTTATGATTTGCGTAATGGAAATTTTTTAGATTTAAGCTGTTTTTCTAATTGTTTCAAACTAGCATGAAGCACTAAATAGAAACAGATATGATACGATAAAATGCTCGCTCAGAATAGCCTTGAATCGGTATTGTTTCATGAGATTTTTAATTTTAAACTCAACTGGATGAAATAACTGGTTCGTCTGGCTTGTCCGAAGTTCTTAGTTAGTCTTTTTTAGTAAAAAGAATGAAGATAAAATGAAACAGTCTACTCTACAGTCTATTCTACTACGATGTTAATTTATCAATTTTTGAGATCATATACGATTGTGCTCTTTCATCCAAGAATGAGGAACTTCAAAAGTTTAATCGGCTTGTTTAAATGATAGCATTCGAAAATTTGTACTGGTTTCTGGAATATAATAATTCAAGCTTGTACATCTGTTTGTTATTTCGGTAGTCTCTGTAGTGAAAAAAAATATGATAATGCTATTTTCCCCAGCTTAAAATTATTCGTGGTTAATCTAATTGTATAGAATAATTCGTCTTATTGTATTTAAATTTATTCATTTTTGAATTCAAATACCATTGCGTCCTTTCGAAAAATTGTTACATTTAAAAGAGCTATCTAGAAACAGTGCCATCTATTGCGCCGTTCAAAAGTTAGAAATCTAGCAATAGATGGCACTGTTTTTCGTCATTTTTTAACGGCTTCTTTAAAATAGAGCACTGGAAATTTTACACAAGTTTCTGAAGATTTTTTGTTCGAGCTTGTACATCTGTTCATCTGTGGGCACATGTTCTTCACTGGATGTGCCTTGACCTCTCCAAGAAACTGCATGACCTCGTCGCTGTTCGAACAGAACTGACGAAGTTCGAAACCACCGTGTTGATGTATCGCCCTCACCTGGGACGTAACTTCTTTGGCCTCAGCCACGCTCCGAAAACTGGTCACATATGCCATATTCGTTTTCATCTGGTGGAAAGATGGTAGTGCACCAACTGCTGTCATCTTCATATAAAAAAAACGCTTTGACAGCACTTGGTGCACTACCGGTGCACCACCAGGATGAAAACGAATATGGCAATAGTCATCAACATAATGACCACTGATTGCTTCTTCGACGGCTGCAGGATACTGATCGGCGAACAGGCGGGCGTTGATATTCTTAACGTATTGGGCCGTCGCTGGTGAACTGGTCGACCCAAACGTTGCCACGTCCATGACGAAAACTTTTGGCTGCTGGTTCGGATCCGACCGCCACAGGAACCTTTGAGCGCTTCGATCAGCTTCACGAATCAGGATCTGGTGGTACATCTCCCGGATGTCTCCACAAACTGCCACCGGATACTGGCGGAACCGAAATAATACAGCAGGCAAAGATGTCAACTGGTCGGGCCCTTTCAATAGCATCGCGTTTAAGGACACCCCGTCGACTTTGGCTGCAGCGTCCCAGATGAGCCGCACCTTACCGGGTTTCTTGGGATTGGTGACCGCGCCGAGGGGGAGGTACCATGTGCGTCGGGGGTCAGCCTGTTGCAGCTCATCCGGAGTCGCTCGATGGCAGTAGCCTTTCTGCTGATATTCCTCGATCTGACGCACTATGTTGTCCCGCATCGCCGGTTCTTTTCCCATTCTTGTTTCGAGACATTGGAGTCTTCTCAGACACATTGGATAGCTGTCTGGAAACTCTACGAAGTCGTACTTCCAAAGCAGGCCGGACTCATAACGATCGCCCACTCTTTTTGTAGTCTCCTCTATAATTTTCGTTGCTCGAGTGTCTTCGTCACTCAGCACTGGCGTGAACACTTTCGATCCAACTTCGTCGAGCGTCAGATAAGCTTCACTGCATCGTCTAAAGATGAATCATGTTGACAGTCACAAATGTGATAACTGAATGTTGGCGTTGACTCGTCGCGCTTGCCACCGTACACACACCAGCCCAGGCGGGTGCGTACCGCAGTTGGATCTCCTACTTCGCCCTCTCGCGCTTTGAGCGGAACCACCAAACGTAGATTGTCAACTCCTATGAGAAGTTGCGGACTGGCATTCTCGTAACCATCCACCGGAATTCCTCGAAGATGACTAAAACGTGACTTGAGTTCTTCGAACGGCAAACTCTGTGTTGGTAAGTTCAGGGAATTGGTTGTTCCGACGTTTGAAACCTTGTACCGCTTTGATTTATTGATGCCGGAAATCTCGAACGTCACTCGTTTCGAATCGTTCTCGATCCGCGTCACATTGGATGTCCACTGCAAGCACAACGGGTGGGAGTGCCCGTTTAGTTGAAGTTTTTCTGCCAGACTCTTTTCCAGCATTGTTATCGAAGACCCTTCGTCGATGAAGGCAAATGCATCGACGGATAAACTACCGTTGTGGAGCGTGATTGGAATAACACGGTACAGTAAAGATGGAAACGACGACTGGTGAACGTGATGCACAACGTAGTTCGATATCGGATTCGGACCAGAGCTGTAGGATGCCTTTGGTTTCTCCGCCGAATGAAGAAGTGCGTGATGACGCGCATCGCATCCATCCACGCCGCAGCGAGTGTTGTTTCTACACGAACGAGTCCCATGACTGTACAAGCACGTTTTTCAAAGTCCCAAATTCTGTATACGAAGCCATCTGTCGTCGACGGTCATCTTCTGGAACGATCGACATTCTCTGGACTTATGCCCCTCTTTCTGGCACACGGCACAAGTCAAAACTCGTTTTCTAAACTCCGCTGCACCTTGGCAGCTACTCCGCTCCTTCGGCTTCTCGAACTTTCCCGCGACGTCACTGTGCACAAAACTCCGGTCCAGCTTGGATCTTTCAGGCTTCGACTGCCTGGCTTTCGATTCGCCGGTGTACGACGTCACGGCGTATGCATCGTCGACAGTTTTATCCATGAAGGTCCCGAACGTTCGTAAGTCCAGGGCCTCGACCGTTCTGATGTATCTTCCCCAAAGCATTTGGTATTCGGTCGGGAGCTTTCTCACCAACTCCTTTAGCAGCGAGGGATTGTTCAGATGATCGTTGAAATCCGCGGCTTCCAAGTGTTCGCAGAGACCCTGCACTTGTGTCCCGAAGTCGATGATAGTGTTGAGTCTATCAGCCTTCGGCGGGGGTGTGGATCTAACCTTCTCAAATAAGGTCTCGATGATCAAATCCGGTCGACCGTAACGCTTCTCCAGCATTTTGATGGCTGCTGGCACGGATCCCGGATGTATAAGCCTGTTACGAACCGACTCCCATGCCGAACCCTTCAGGCATCGTTGAAGGCGAATCATGTTCTCGCCGTTGTTGAAACCACAGGCTTCTGTGGTGTACTGGTAGTGGCTAATAAAAACAGGCCAGTCGGCGGGATTTCCGGAAAACGTTGGCAAATCCCCCGAGAAGACTTGGCGCGCTGTACGCTGCTCTTGAGTTGGCCCAAGTGGCCTCGGATTGCCTGGAACTCCCCTATCAATTTGCCTCGTTGATTGTGGCGGCAACAGCTGCCGTCTCTGCGGCACTTGCACTGGCTCCTCGACAGTTAACGATGTCGGAACAGCCTCAGGTCTGAACATCAGTTCCGGCGCAACACTTTCCGGTTCTATCGTTGGTTGCCTTCTATCCGCTTGCATGGATGGCTTCTGCTGACTGGGTTGGGCAACAACACGCTTGCTCTTCGGAATCGTTCCTGTCGGATGTGTAGGACCATCACCCAATGCTTCCGGAAATGGTTTCGGAAGTCGGATTGATTCTTCCGGCCAAGCTCGAACACCTTTCAATCCCCGCTGACACAGTTGGAGCTGATTCTCAAGCTCGCTTAACTTATCTGCTGACGGCTGCTGGTGTTGCTGACAGTCGCGCAGCTGTTGTTGCAATTTCCTGATTGCGTCTGCAATTAGCTCTAGCCGTTCTGGAAATTCATTCGCAGCTTCTTCCGGAAGTGGTAATCTTGCTGACGATTCTCGGAGGATTGTTCCTCCCTCTGCGCCCAACAATTCGGGGCCAGCTTGGCTCGCTACCCACTCCGTCACACGCTCAGACTTTTCGGCAGGGTTCGCATGCTGCCGAGAATGAACACTATGTTGTTCATCTTCCTCTTCAATGAGGGATTCCTCGATGATCCGGTAGCGCTCCTTAACATAGGCCTTTTTGATCCTTTTCTCGATCTCCTTTTCTTCCTCCAGGTGCTTTAGCTCTAAATTGAGCTTTGCTTTTCGGACGGAAGATGAAGTCCGCGCTGACATCGTTTTCGTCGGAAGAGGAAGGCACTTGCTGCAAGTCCATGGCCTATTTGAAACGCCAGCGCTAACACCAGCGCATGAAAGATGCCACCAGCAATTGCACTGATCACAGGCCACCATATTGTCCGCTGAATCCGGACGATCGCAGGCAACACAACTGCTCGAGTTGTCCTGATTGGTGGTGTTGAAATCATCCTCGCTCGATGAGTGAACCGTCGCCATCGGATGATTATTTGAAGAATTGTTAGCGAGAGTCAAAAGTGCCGGGCGAACTGTGTTCGACAGTGTTTATTCCAATGAACAAAACGAAAAGATATACTTCAAATCTAAAAATATACAAAAGGTTTTAGATAACGTTACAACTTTACCTAACCCGCATACTAAAAAACTATATCTCAAACGGTCTATACGATTCCTCAACTGCTTCAGAAAAAGTGATTCTCTCTGTAAACGTAGCTCTTCTATTAAACTTTACTTCGATGACAAATTTAAACGATAAAAACGAAACATGAACCTTCATGTGAAAAAGTGATGGTATCTGGAAAGGTGATACAATAGTAAGAACGATTTCCTTCAATTTTTCTGTAATCGTAAAAATGATCTCGAACCGTTAACCATACCGTCCATAACTTATGTCAAAAATGAGCGAAACGCCGGTCAGAGATGCCAGACAGTTTTACAAAAAATCAGTACGAACTTATAAACAAATCTCTCATATAATTTTGATATTCTGATACGACTCTGTAGCGTTTCAAAAACAATAATGGAACTTGAAGGTATGCTCATACATCATACTAAAAGAAGTTCATTATCGCTTTTCGCGATGTTTTTAATAACGTTCTAGTTGGAAATAGAGCTTGGAGTACCGATGGTGTTTGTGGTTTTCGTTGATGATTTTATCATCAGCATTAGTTTTTTTTTTTTGAAAGATTTTCATATTTACTATGATTGTCTACTAATAATACCAATACTAATGAAACTGATGAATACCACATACTAATCTAAATCTATAGTATAGATATAGATGCAAAAAAATCATATAAACATAAAATTTGCTTTTACATGGTGTATGGCAATCTCGAACAGAAACATTGATTTAAATTAAACGGAATTCCTCATTTCAATCAATAAGTCATTAATATCCTTCCCATAATCATCCAGATTATCTAAAATATTTAACTAAAAATATCGCATCTCAATATCTATAAAAATATTGATAAAACATTCAACCTGGCACCACTAACGCAATCGTTTCATTTTTGTTTTGATGCGCCGTTCATCATTTCAGTTTGAGATGCTGACGGGCAACCTTCCCTTCCACGGTAGCAATCGTAACGATACGATGAACCAGATCCTGAAAACCAAACTTGGGATGCCAGAAAATCTGAACCCGGAGGCTCAGAGTTTGTTGCGGGCCCTGTTCAAACGCAATCCCCAGAAACGGTTGGGAGTTGGCCCAAACGGTATCGACGACATCAAGCGGCACGAGTTCTTCTCCAACGTCGATTGGGACGCGTTCGAGCGGAAGGAGGTCCCCTCCCGCATACTAAAAAACTGTATCTCAAACAGTCAATACGATACATCTACTGCTCCATGAAATAGTAATTGTCTCTGTAAACGTTGTTATTATATCAAACTTTACTTCGAAACCGATAATAACGTATCATGAACGATCATGTGAATAATTGATGGTTTTTGGAAAGGTGAATGAATTGTATGGACGATTTACTTCAATTTTATCAACAACCGTAAAATTGATCTCGAACCATTACCTATGACGTCCATGTCCTGACGTCAAAATAGTCGAAAGGCGGGTCAGAGATGCCATATGTTTTTTTCAAAAAGCTAATTTTATAGAACTATTGATCGCATGTACCTACCAATTTTGAATGCGCACCAAGATATCACTTAAATAAATTCGATCACGTTTAAATTTTTACAATAAAAATATAAAGTTTCTGTCAAACTATATATTTGGCAGCACTGCCTTATCGAAGACAAAGAAACAATTTTTCTAACGGCCATTTGTTTTTGCACTTTTCAGGACAGAAAATGAAATGGTAAGAAAAATTGAGTTTCTGTGTTATTTCAATGTTCAATGTTTTTTTTTTCATTTCAGTGGATAAAAATGAAACTTCCAATGACCGCAAACCTGAAAAATAATGCTCTCTTGAAGAGTAAATCTACCCTAGAAGCTGAAATGTTGCATTTAAAAACAGTTATGAAATCCAAGCCGTTGGGTCCTAAATTGCTCCAACACTGGCTGATCCTTTGGACCCCGGGGAAGACGATGCAACATTCGAGGCAGCGGTGACCTTGCCGGAAGTGAGAATGGCCTGCAAAGTGAAATCCGGTCCTTGTTAAGTGGATATGCAAAGTGAAGTCAGTTCAGCGACAATTGCTCAGAATTGACGACAAATTCTTAAAAGTTTGATTGGGAAAGTGATACAGGTGAGATTAATTTACAAATCTTCCATTTACAATAGCGAAAAGTATTCGGACTGAATGAGTAATTTCCTTTTTTTCAGAAATGTACAAAATTGACAAAAAAATGTCATCGAAACTTTTCGGGTACAGGATAATCAGGCAACGTCATGACAGCTAGACACTGGTGCCAAAACCTTCGAGCTCGTCAGGAGATCCAAAAGAAGCGGAACTGCACCGGGGTGATCGCAAGAACGACCAGAAGTACCTAGACCAGCTGATAGAAAAGGCCAACTCGTTTCGGAACACTTATGGCCTGGCCCGCAGATCAGTTTTGAATTGAACATGAGTGTTGCGAAAAATTTATCTTTTTAAGAAGTATACTTAGATTTTATAATAGATATAGGTATGATGAAGCTATGTAATTTAGAAAGACGTATTACATTTACATGTACAGGAAAAGGTAAAGATGAGCATTGAATAAAATGAAAGAATTATGCAAAATTAAATTTTAGGTTTTTGTTATTTAATGAACTTACATCAATGTGTGTAATCGCAATGGCAATTCACGTACCGTTCTGGTTAACGTTGGAAGAACGTTATTCTGAATCATTTGAAAACTATTAATACTACTGTTCAGATAAAAGATTACTCTAAGAAAAACTATAATATTAACAGTTTTGTTGTCTGAATATGATTACCAAGAGCAGTTTTTGGACGTTATTTCAACGGTTTGTAGAACAGTTCCCCCATATAAGCGTTTTAACCGTTTTGAACGGTTACATAACCTAACAACATATTCAAAATACAATCAGATGGGAAATCACGATTAAAGCAATGTTTTTAACAATTTCTATAACCGTTTACTAAACGTTTATTTACGCTTCATCAAATCGTCGTTGGACTTTTACAGAAATCTTTTGGTTTCAATCCTCATTTATGCGGGCTTTCATTCCGGCCGTTTCTCGCGACACGGAGTACACCAACAAATCGTCCAAGTATATGTTAGCTTGTGAGTTGAAGTAGAGAGCTGGGACTAATCGAGGGGTTTGGTGTTTTTCTTGCAGAGATTCCCCCGGTGGTCCGGTTAGTGCGAGTGCCCATGAGATCTTCCGCGGATTCAGTTTTATAGCGCCCTGTTTGCTGGACGACATTCAGAATCAGATGGGTCCCAGGGCACCGTTTACGAACGAAATTCCTGGCGTCAAACCGGTCGCCTTTGCCGATGAGTACGCAATGATGCAGGAGCTGGGGCGGGGAACGTTCTCCGTTTGTCGGTTGTGTGAGAATCGTACCACCAAGAAGCATTCGCCGTTAAGGTTGGTTGTTTGGTCGTCGAACTACGTTTTGAGAAGTAAAATGTTTTTTTTTTCTTCTTGTTTTTAGATAATCGACAAATACGGTCACGATTGTCGAGAGGAAGTGGAAATTCTACTGAGATACGGCAATCATCCGAACATCGTGTCTCTGTTCAGTGTCCACAAGGACCCCACTTATGTGTACCTGGTAATGGAGTTGCTAAAAAGAGGGGAGCTGCTGGATCGAATCTTGTCTATTCAATATATGTCGGAGGTTGAGGCCAGTGCAGTCCTTAAAACGGTCGTATCGGCCGTTGCTTATCTGCATGAGTACGGGGTCGTCCTCAGGGACCTTAAGCCCTCGAATCTGTTGTACGCATCCGCCAATCATACTCCGGAATCGCTGAAACTGTGCGATCTCGGGTTTGCCAAGCAGCTTCGGGCTGACAACGGTTTGCTCATGACCCCATGCTATACGGCCAACTTTGTAGCGCCCGAAGGGCATGCTAATTGAAATATGCACCAAGAGGAAGCACAACAAAAAGGCACTGCATAAAAATAGTCGGTAATATTAAAATTCAATAAAATGATAAAATCAGAAAAGATCCGCCATTCTTATCCGAAAATCTCCCATAAACATTTAAAAAATTACGTCTGTGTTTGTGCTCTTTTGACGAACGATCCCTTAAACGGTTTGAATAACGTTGGAATAAAGTAAAGTCAAATCGTTAGAGAACTATTTACGTAAATGTTTAGGCATGGGAGCTCCTCCAAATAACTATAACGATTACAATCCGATGATCAAAATACATTTTCCACAAACGGTTTTTCAACCTTAACTGGACTGCATGTAGAACAGTTCTGCCATACAAGTGTTTTAACAGTTTTTAACAATTACATAACCTAACGACATATTAGAAATACTGTGAATTTGGAATTCACGATTCAACTAATGTATTTCACTGCTCGAATAATCGTTTGCTAAAGGTTTTTTTACGCTTCATGAAATCGTCGTTTAACTATTTAAGAAATCGTTTGGTTACAATCCTCATCTATGCGGGAACCTCAACTTACAATCAGTCAACCGAGCAAACTCTTGGCTTGAATTCCTCGCTAACCGGGTACAACGTTTCGGATCCTATTTTGAAATTACAATTTAGTACTGAGGAGAGAATAAATCTAACCAACCAATTACCGTAATTGTACGAAATCGCCTTGTAGCGAACTATCCGAAACCCGCACAGCAATATTGTGGTCCGATTGGACGTAAGGGAATCTGTCCTACCAAATACAGGTTAGGTGTTAAGATTGAAGAAGGATTTACAAAAGGTTTCAACTTACGGTTCCTAATTATGTAATATCGAGACTACCTCGACATCGATTCTCCTTGCGCGACCACTTAAGCTTCACTCTCTCTTACCACCTATCTATCAACTTTCAAACTTTCTTTCTAAACTTTCACTCCACCTCTATAATTTCCTCCTCCGAACTATCAACCACGCGCTTTTCCTTCTTCCTACTTAAATGAACTCTTCTTTTACTTCTTACTCCTCTTTTCTTTTCCCGCTCATCGAGAACTGTCACAGGCTGGAGTGTCGTCAGCTCCCGGTCTAATTGCCCTTGTGGCAACAATAAAAAATATTTTTGATGCCAGTTATATTTGTACGCCACTGTCCTCGAATGCATAAATTCGACTTTCCAGATTTATGAGCTTCTTCAAAAAATACGATTTGGTTTGTGGTTCTCCATAAAATGCGATGTCCTTCTGGGTTCCAATCTAGCGCCTCTCTGCAAATCTCGTTTTCATCTTTCCGCAGCGTGTGCCCAATCCATCTCCACTTACGTTCCCGAATCTCGATTTCTAGCGCTTTTTAATGACATCGGCGATGTAGTTCCTCATTTGAGATCCAGTTGCCAGGCCACCAAGCGCGGATGATGTTCCGCAGGCAGCGGTTACAGGAGTGATACCATTGCAACAAAAATGACGCCAACGGAACAATCTGGAATGGATTGGCTTCTAATCAGCTGGCAGGCTATTCAACGAATTCCTTCTCTGCAAAAAAAAAATTCTCCACACTGCTGATCGAAAGCAAAAAATCAAAACAAACTTTTGGTTGCTATGATTCTTGACGCTGTATTATTGTGATGCTAAAATCGTCGGGTGCGTCGCGTCAGTATTTTAGCACACAACGACGGCGTTGACAGATGACGCGACGCGAGGTCTGACGTGCTATTGTGCGGGAGTAATCCTTTGTTTTTGCGGCACTTTCCTTTGAAACTAATTTCTATTTTTTTGCGTGTTCTTATTGTGAAAGTCAAAGAACCTTGTGTTTCTAAAAACCTTGATGAGGAGCACGTTCATAAAGCCCTTCGACATTCACGCTAACTTTTGGCTACCCCTTAACGAATACTTTTGGCCCGTTATTGGATAAGACTGGGAGAACTCCTTTTTTCGGATAAAGCCCCTTTACCCTTTAAGGGGTACTCTGCATGATAACGCCTTAGCGGGTCAAAATTACCCCTTATTTGAAACGCTCGCAATGGATAGAGATGTGAGCAGTGGCTTGTGGAATGGAAAAAAATATTCAATGAAATGTCTAGCCAAAATAAATCTGAATTACTATTTAAAAAAACGCATGTATTGTTTGAAATTAGATAGTTAATTAATAATTTTAGGATGTTTTTAAATGCCTGTTCCTCCGTTGTGAAGTTTTCCGGAATTCGCATCGTTTGCCCTTGACCTTTTCCTAGTGGTAGCGGTATCGAGATGACGAAAACTGAAAGGAAAATAAACCTTTTATAATATGAAAATTGCTTAATAAATTTGTAGGAAAAATCTTACGTTAGAATTCGACAACATCTGCTGGATTGAAGTGCCGATAAAAATCCGTCTTTGTGCTGCAAAGTAGGTTATGAAATATTCATTTCCTAGTTCCCAAGATCATCTGTAGCAGGAATTATTTAAATTAATATTTTAATTTTCATGAATAATGTATACATTAAATAATAATAAAACACTTACCACGATTCACGACCGCAAATGAAACGTTTAAAATTATGACAAGATTCTAAACAACCCTTTTTGAAGGGAATCAAGCATTTCGAAATAAGGGGTAATATTGATCCGTTAAAATGACCCTTTATTTGACAGATAGTGGAGGTTCTAAATAACGGGTCAAATTTACGCCTTTAAGGGGTAGCCAAAAGTTAGCGTGTTTGCGTTTCTGACATTTTGTTTTCCGTCCCTTTTTCGCCAGCGCACGTGCTGCGCGTCGTGAATTCTTTGTACTAAAAACTTCAAAACAAAAACATTGTGAAATTTTGTGACTTGTGCAATCTGCAATCTCGCCGTCTTCGAACGGTGAAAAAATTTGTTAAATTAAATGCAAAATTAAGGGTAAGTTTTAGATTTCATACCATAAAACTCTAAAATCACGTAGTCTTAATTCGATTGTAAAAAGAAATGGTATAATACCTGACCGATGGTCAAATTTCCATGCATTCCAATAAAAAGCAAACGGTGAAAGTTTTAATGTTTTTATTTAAATTAGTCTACAGTTTCTCTCGCTCAATTCGTATAGAAATTCAACCGTCACCCGAAAGAAAACTTTCGCCGTTTGATTATTCTCATTCGTTTTTTTGGTTTCGTTGCCTCGATTGATGTATAACATTTCACACTTTTCATTCTTTCTTTGCTCATATGTGAATTGGTACCGACTATCGATGGATCTTGAGCGAATCTGCCACGACTTTGAATTTCTCTGTGCTTTTAAATACATACTTCTTATTTATTCGACGGTATTCGACGTTGGCGGTGGCGCATCATCAGCATCGTCTCAATCCGCGTTCTCGTACGTTTCATAAATCGCGCTATACGATTAGTGTCGTGATTCTTCATTATTTTGCAATTGGAGTCCCAAGTCTGAGAGGCATCATCCCTTGCAACGCAATGAGTGTTATCGATTTCATCCTGAGGTAAAGCCAATTTTGTAGCTTTCAAATGATCTTTTTTTTTTTCCTAATTTTTTGAGTTAAAAATATTTCGGTTTGTTGGGTTATTATGTTTTTTTTTCAGTTTATTTCTGTTAACCCTCATTTCTTGATTGGCAATGAAAATTTGCATGCTTGAGGTCTCGTTTCTAAGAATACCCATTGTCTATCTACGTGCGCGATCACAAAAATAACTCGGAATCTGGGTGGAAAAAGAAACGGAATAACAGCAACATATGTCGCAATTTTCTTTGATTCAATTTACATGGCTCGCTTCTCGATTCAAAATGCATTTGTCAGAGAAGGTAAAGGGTAAAACATATTTCGTTAAACTAGGAACTTTTCAACACCTTCTTCAAGACATCAGTCTTAGAATTCGTTCAATAATCCATCTAGTACCTAATACATCTGTCCTATACCACACTCGTTTTGCATGCTTAGTTTTCTCCCAGCCATTCCTTTCATCTATGTTTTGGTTAGGTTTTCTACAACCACCATCAAATCGAAAGCACTATACGGGTTCATCACATTTTATGTAACTACTAAGCTATACCGCACAAACTCTAATTCGCAATTGGAGACGGCTTAGATTTACAGCTTTTGCTTATCTGTAACAGTTATCGATTATTTATGACAATTCCTGGCTAACATTTCTTATGATTATATCGCTTTAGCAGTTTATAATATTTTCTACTAAACAACAGCAACGATAGGTTCAAGAAAAAACGCTGCCCTGAGCTGGAAATTTAAATTTCGCAAGGTGAGTTTTTTTGGGACCTGCTTCTATTAAGATCCATACAGCATCCAATCGTAAAAAAAAACTAGGAATAATTCTGTTCGATGGTTTCATATTCGTTAGTGGTATTTTCGATGTCGTATTACACCTACTAGTTTTATGTGTTAATCAATCGGTAAACAACTTTCACCATAGGAGATTCCTGGAACCCGTTCCTATATATTTTTTTATAATCATAGGTTTGTTTATTAAGGCATTTTACTTATAAAGTTTCGTTTTGCCGAGTGTATCACTTTATTAATCTATGTTAGTAGAAGGGGGAGCCGTAATAGTCGCGGCGACTCAACTGTTAGTTGTATTCTAATTTGGGGGTTGGGAAGGGGAGCGTTTAGGGTTCATTATGGAAATCATTTCTCCATCTGGGCTCGGTGGTGGCTTCTTGTAGCTGTGGATGCATGAGCTACTCCAGATTGTCGTCTTCCTGGCCAGACTTCTGGTGGAGTTGGTGGAACCCATTGGACGGTAGATTACTCTATTGAATAGATGAAATGAACATTAATAGGGTACATATACAGGGGAAAAGCCACGAAGAAAGGAAGACTAAACGACCACGTCAGACATTTTAAGATATTTGTAGATAGGGTACAAATATTCAAGATCAAGTTTTGCCAAGATGTCTCGAATCGGAACACCGGGTGGTTTACGTCGGGCCCTAAGGGTATCCAGTAGCCAAGCCCTCGATCGATCAAACCGTTCACACGTCCACACAACATGATCAATGTCGTGGTAGCCATCCCCACAAACACAAACATTGCTTGTAACTAGTTGTATACGAAACAAATGCGCGTCAAGCCGGCAGTGATTTGACATGAGCCGAGAAACCACGCGAATGAAATCGCGACTCATGTTAAAATGCTTAAACCATGCCTTCGTCGGAACCTTAGGGATAATCGTATGGAGCCAACGTCCCTTTGTGCCACTATCCCAGCTAGACTGCCAAGCGTTAATCGCTAAAGTGCGAGGTATTGAAAAATATTCATTGTAAGTTATTATCCTCTCAAAGATTTCACCTTGTAACGCGCCCACCTTAGCCAATGAGTCCGCATTCTCATTGCCTTGAATAAGACAATGAGACGGGATCCAAGCTAAGGTAATCCTGTACGAATTTTCGATCAAAGCGCCCAATATCCCAGAAATTTCCAGCAAAAAATGGGAAGAGCGCTTCATCAGTTTCATCGATCGAATCGCCTCAACGGAGCTGAGGCTATCCGAATAGATGAAATAGTGGTCTATGGGCAGTGTGCGAATGTGTTCCAAGGTACAATAAATTGCGGCTAGTTCGGCAACGTAAACGGAGCATGGCTCTCGAAGCTTGAACGAAGCTTCAAAGCGCTCATTATACACTGCGAAACCAGTCGCGCCGTCGATTCTAGAACCATCAGTAAAGAACATTTTTGTAGGGTCAATTTCACGTACTTTTGATGCAAAGATTGAAGGAATGACGTTGGGTCGGACGTGATCTGGAATTCCACGGATGTCAGCGGTCATGGACAGATCGAATTTTATTAAGGAACTGCTGATCGGGTAAAAGTGACTCGTGTCCGAATTTAACAAAGAAGGGTTTATTTCTAACTGACTAAAAGTTTGATAATTGTTTACATATTTTACTTGCGAATTAATATTCATAAGCCTTTCCAAATTTTCTATCACCAAAGGATTCATAGTAACACTTCGAATTAGGAAACGTAGCGATAAATCGAAGAACCGATTTTTCAACGGCATTACTCCCGCCAGTACTTCGAGACACATCGTATGTGTCGACTGCATACAACCCATGGCAATACGCAAACAACGATACTGTATTCGTTCTAGTTTAATCAAGTGGGTATCCGCGGCTGACCCAAAGCAAAAGCTTCCGTATTCTATGACCGACAGTATCGTTGTTTGGTATAACCTGATGAGGTCCTGTGGATTAGCACCCCACCAGGTTCCAGTAATCGTTCGAAGAAAATTGATTCTCTTTTGGCATTTTTGAGTCAAGTACCTAATATGTTTTCCCCAGAGGCATTTAGAGTCGAACCAGACACCCAAATATTTAAAACTAAGAGATTGAGTTAGAGTTCTACCCATCATAAGGAGCTCTATTTGAGGAGGGGAATGCTTCCTTGAAAAAACTACTAACTCGGTTTTACTAGGCGAAAACTCGATGCCTAGGTTCCTGGCCCAATGTGATAAATTATTTAGAGTTTCTTGCAACGGAGGTTTAATTTGAGTGCCTTTTTTACCTGTGATATGAACAACACAGTCATCCGCAAGCTGTCTTAGCGTGCAATTTTGTGCCATACAAGCATCGATTTCTCGGACATAAAAGTTGTATAGCAGGGGGCTTAAACATGAGCCTTGGGGTAGACCCATGTAACTAATTCGTTCAACTTTGGTTTCTCCATGACTAAAATGCATGATTTTTTCAGACAACAGGTTATATAGAAAATTATTCAATATTGGTGAAAGTCCGCAAGAGTTAAGATTACTAGAAAGCACTTCTATGGACACCGAATCGAATGCCCCTTTGATGTCCAGAAATACTGCCCCCATCTGCTCTTTTTGGGCAAACGCCAATTGAATGTCTGATGAAAGTAATGCTAGACAGTCGTTCGTACCCTTGCCTCTACGGAATCCAAATTGTGTACTTGACAACAGATTGTTTGATTCAACCCATTTATCCAGCCGAAAGAGAATCATTTTTTCGAGCAATTTCCGGAGACACGAGAGCATTGCAATCGGCCTATACGAGTTGTAATCAGAAACTGGTTTTCCCGGTTTTTGGATGGCGATGACTTTCACTTGTCTCCAGTCATGCGGGACAATGTTCATCTCTAAACATTTATTAAATAAATTCAACAAGCGTTTCTTAGCGGTATCTGGCAGATTCTTCAACAAGTTGAATTTGATTCTGTCCAGTCCGGGAGCAGAATTGTTACAAGACCAGAGCGCAAGTGAAAGTTCGACCATCGAGAATGGATCCTCCGTTTCGGAACTATTCTCTGTGTCGCGAAAGATTTTCTGAACTGGTACTGCGTCCGGACAGACCTTTTTCGCGAACTGTGTCAGCCATCGACTAGAGCTTTCCTCACTTTCGTTCGAAGGTGTGTGATTTCGCATGTTTCGTGCTGTTTTCCAAAGCGTGTGCAGAGACGTTTCTCTAGATAACCCATCCACGAATCGCCGCCAGTACCCACGTTTCTTGCCCCTGATCAAGTTCTTGAACTTGCGTTCCAAGGACAAGTAACGTTGGAACTTCTCTGGCAATCCGGTTCTGCGAAACTCAACAAACGCTTTGCACTTTTCAGCTCGCGCGCGCGTGCAATCTCCATCCCACCACGGAGTGGGAGGCCGTTTCTGTATCGTCGAGTTTTCATTCCGTCTGACCTGTGCCCCGATTGCACAGTCCACAATTGTCCCGGAAATAAAACTGTACTCTGCCTCCGGAGGCAGTTCGTCTGTTGAGTCGATGGCTTCAATGACACCCGATGCATACTTTTTCCAATCTATATTCTTAGTGAGGTCATAAGGAATATTGATCTCTTCGGGTGGACTACGACCACTGGTGATAGAAATATTGATAGGCAGATGATCGCTTCCCTGAGGGTCTTGGATTACCTTCCACGTATAATCCAAACTCAGAGAGGAAGAAGCTAATGAAAGGTCTAAAATACTATGCTGTGATTGGGATCCATTAATTCGAGTCACTTCCCCATTGTTTAAGACAGTCATGTTGAAGTCGTCGCACAGCTCATATATCATGTTAGCACGATCATCATCACGTGAGCTACCCCAGCCCACGCCATGGGAGTTGAAGTCTCCCAGAACTAGTCGGGGTTCTGGAAGAAGTGAAATAATATTCGCCAATTGGTTCCCGCTCACGCTTGAATTTGGCGGAATATATACCGAGGCTAGGCAAAGGTCTTGGCCTTTAATTCTAGCTTGGCAAGAAACGACTTCAATACCCGGTGATGGTTGATGTGAAATACGATAGAAAGAATGGCATTTCTTGATCCCCAAAAGAACGCCGCCCCCTCTTTGACCATCACGATCCAGGCGAATAATGTTGTGGCTGTGGAAGGAGAAATCTACGTTTGGAGAGAGCCAAGTTTCGCATAAGGCGAACACATCACAATTCAAATTGTGTACCAAAGCTTGAAAAGAGTCTAATTTTGGTAGAATACTTCTGCAGTTCCATTGTAATACAGAAACAATTTCTCTTCCCTCATTGAATGAATTAGCCATCAAAAGAAATTGTTTCTGAAATGAGGGTCATTGTGAGAGCTTTCTTTTTTAAAATTTCTCTCAAAAGGGGTACAAACATATTAATCATAGTCCTCCATCCTGCTGGTACACTGAAAAAGTCCAGGATGAACGCAACAATTTCCGAGAATTTCATCTTACCATCAGCCGAAAAACTGGGAAAACTATTCGACGATGGATCAGATGCAGTTTCTCTGGAAATTGTTGCATTCCTGTTAGCTACTGATGGGCCTGAATTCTGAAGGGAAGCCTGGGGTTTTGACTTCCCAGAAAGTGGAGGGAAGTCCTTCGGGGATGGATTAAAACCCGGAGGATTCTGAATAGGAGGGGAAGAATTACTATTTCCACTTTGAGGATTTCTTTTAGTTTTAATTTTGCTGGCAGCTAATAGGGGTTGTGTGTTAGTTGTGCGTTTCCTTTTTGGAGCCTGTGAAACTTTTTTATTGAAGGATGGCCCAGTTGATGTTCCTTCACATGGATCCTCCCCTTCGGACTCATTCTCACTAAGAAGGCCAAACTGGTTTTCTGAGACGATTGGCAAAGACTTTATCAGCATGTCTCTATAGGACTTTTTGACACGAGTTTTTAGAGAAGTCTTGATTTTTTCCCGGCGCGATATGTACTTCGGACACGCCGAGAGAGCATGAGATGCTTCCCCAGTGCAATACAAACACCTGTTTGCTGCTGGTGTTGTACACGAAGCTTCCTCATGCTTCTCCCCGCACTTAGAGCAGCGTGCCTGATTGCAACAGTAGGCGGCCGTATGATCCAACTGCTTGCACTTCTGGCAGAACATGACCGAAGGTACATAAAGTCTCACAGGTAGACGAACCTTCCCGATCGCAACGTAATCAGGAAGTGCAGTGCCGGAAAAGGTAACCCGAAAAGAGTTCGACAGGGAAAACGTTCGTTTTTCCCCCTCGTCAGATGCTGACTTTAGTTGACGCGCGTCCAACACCTTGATCGTGGGAAGAGCAGGGTCTTTGAATCGGCCAACCCCGGACTCCACCAGATCATCGACGGTCAAACCCTCTTCCGTTACCACTCCGTCGATTTCCACGTCACGAGCGGGAACGTAAACGCGGTACTCGATCGTAAACTTCGGGTCACAAGCAATGGCATTTGCTTCCTTCAAGCTACCAACAACAATGCGCATCTTGTGCGGTCTCATCGGCTGGTAGCTAATTACGGAAGGGTAAGATCGATCAAGGTCTCGGGCAATTGAAATCACATTGAGTGATTTCCCATTCGGTTTGGACCGGATGTAAACCACCCAAGGTCCCGTCGATTCAGGTTGGTAAACCCGACGACGAGGAGGAGCTTCAGGTTGTTTTGAAATATCTTCAAGTGGAGCATTAGCTTGGTTTGAATGAGATGTAGGAGATGCAGTATCATTCGTTGCCAGAGAGGAGGGGTTGCCAAACTTAAAGGGTAGCGAAAGTATTGGTTGGGGAGGGGAGGATGGGGAGTCTTCGGTATCCGAAATGTACATTGGTGGGTTAGGGGTATTTGAAGATGAATGTTCTTCAAAAGGGTTCTCCTCGGTACGACTTTCTTCTCGATATGGAGAATGCTCGCCTTCCTCGCTGTCTTCATCCATTTGTCGCTTACTTTCGACAAAACGGGAAAGGGCGGAGATAAAAACCTTGGACTATTAACCTACTTATATGAATTAGGCAGATTTTCTAATAAGTAAAATATTTAGCAGGGGAAAATTATTGAGAAAAAGAAGTATGTATGTATAAAAAAAAACAACAACGAGAAGAAAATTAAACTTTAAAAAGTGTGTAACAATCGAAAAAGAAAAAAAAAATAAACAGTAAAAAAAATACTTAGCCGATTGGTAACCCTATACCAATCTGCAGTTGCTCGGTGCGAGCAAACGTGTGGCCTTTTGTTCTGGCTGGCTTCTATGTATGTAGCTGAAGCCGACCGCCTGTGGCTTTGTTCTGTGATGAAACCTCACTAGAATCACTCCGAAAACTATATTTTTCGTTTGGTTTATAGGATCCGAATAACCCGCGGCACTTAGTGAGAATATCACTTCCGTGTACACTGCCTGAACGGTATTCAAAACCGGAATCTTTCGGCGGACAAAGTTTGTTTTTGCACTGTTTCGCGTAAAGAGCAAGCGGAAAAAACACGACCGTTTACTTTGAGCGGCGGAGGTCGAAATCAACCCGTTCCTATAGGATTGGGATGAAAAGAAAGTATTGAAAACTCAGGACATAATATTCCATAGAATTGAAGAGCATGATTTAAACAAAAGGGAAAGAAACAATGAGTTAGAAAACAAACTGATTATCATTCAATATAAGATTCGCACTTGAACCTAAAATTATTGCGACTCCTGACGTCTTTGTCGATAGACTGCTAAGGTATAGATAGATTCTCTACGGCTTAGCATGATGCATGTTTTAAAGCTTTTTAATCCCAGTTGAATTACATATTGTTAAAGTATTATAACAAATTTCATATGTATGCACTTAAATTATATAGTAGGTTTAATGTTGTTGTGTGGCTTTTGAATGAGGTATATTGCTGATTTTATTTTAAACATCCATGGAAAATGCATTCCTTATTAACAAATTGCATGCATAAGTGTACACATGTAGCTAGAGCATTTATAATCGGCAAACCAGTATTTCACAAGCCTGCTCGTTAATATCGAAACGCGCAACGATTGTTATGAATTTAAGGTTCTTTTCGTTTTTCAGCTGGCAGATAATCCTTCAACCGCTGTTCAAAATGATTAGACGCCTGTTCAGCACCCTGATTACAGATTATCCACCAGCAGGAGAATTTCTCTCGTCCACACCGCCCAACAGTGGTTCCCAGTCATCAAAGGGAGGAACAGGCGATGGAGGAGGAAGTGCCGTCAAAGCATCTTTTCGGGCTTCGCATTTGGAATCCCTGAACTGGTTGCACTCCGTTTCACCATGCTTTCCAGTGTCCGGAGAACGTATTGATGTAATCTGCGATCCCTCTTCGTTCTATAACACCCTATTGGAAAAATGTTCAAAGGCACAGCATCGGATCATGTTAGCTAGTTTGTACTTGGGTATTGGAAACTTGGAAACGCGATTAGTCGATGCTATAAGTGATAATATGAAGCGCAATCTGCAACTCAAGGTGGACGTTCTGTTGGATTTCACCAGAGGTACACGAGGGGAGCGCAACTCGCAGACAACACTAATGCCTTTGTTGCAACAAAGTGATAACTTCCAGCTGTCTCTGTACCACACACCTGTACTGCGCGGTCTTACGAAAAGATTGGCCCCTCCACGATGGAACGAACTGTTGGGTATCCAGCATATGAAACTATACCTAGTGGACGATACCGTCATCATAAGTGGGGCAAATCTTTCGAACGATTATTTCACTAATCGGCAAGACAGGTATGTGATGATTGAGGATCATCGGTTGGCGAATTTCTATGCTGAATTTTTGCACAAGGTACAGGAATTCAGCTTGAAGGTAAATCGAGCGGGGGAAGCTAATTTACACGAAAATTGGAACATGTTGCCATACAAGAGCGCACAAATTGACTTTGCCACCGAAGCTCGGGACAGGATACGAAATTATTTCCAGGGAGTGATGGAACGACAGCGAAAGGAGTTCGAGGAAGACAAAGGTGAGTGAAATCGTGCGTAATACGAATGTTCTAGTTCTAGTTGGTCTTTATTAGCAGAATCTTCATAAGCAATACTTGTTTGCAGAATCGGACACCTGGATATTTCCACTGATTGAGATGGGACAGCTCGGTATTCACCATGACAGTTTGGTGACCAAAAGTCTTCTCTCCGGCTGTCTTACCGAATCGAAACTCAATCTGGCCACGGGATACTTCAACCTGACCGAAACCTACATGGACACATTGACGAATGAGTGCCGCGCCGAATGTAGCATTCTGATGGCACATCCCAATGTTAGTAGATTTGCAGTCCTATGACCCTAAATCAACCAGTTCGCTAGTAATATTCTGTTCTATCTTATCTCCCGATAGGCTAACGGTTTTTTGGGTGCCAAAGGACCAGCGGGAGGAATTCCAGCTGCCTACTCGTTGATTGCCAAGAAATTCTACGAAAAACTGAAACTATCTAACCAACATCATCGGGTGTCGCTGCTCGAGTACGAACGCCACGGTTGGACGTACCATGCCAAGGGTCTGTGGTATTACCTACCCGGATCGAGTCAACCCAACCTCACCTTGGTCGGGTCATCGAATTTCGGCGAACGATCTGTCAACCGGGATCTTGAGGCACAAATTGCTTTGGTAACCACCAATGGCAGCCTTCAACGGAAGCTGCAGGCCGAGTACGAGAATATCCTGCAGCATTCTTCGACGGCCGAAGCACAGCTGGATGCTCGAGAGGTGCCCCGATGGGTGCGGGCAGTAGTCGGGCTGTTCCGTAATTTCTTCTAAGTCATTAGGTAGGTTCTCCACTATTTAATATTAAACTGTATTGTACGCGGACGGTGACGAACTCATTTGTGTCTCCTAGTGCTTTAACTTAGCTGTGCGCCGAACAAATTTTAAGTAATTGTACCAAAAAGTTGGATTACAGATTAATTTTAATATTCATATGGACGCCATATTTTAAAAAAAATACAAGGCTTAGCTAAATTGAACAAAGTTAATATTGTTATATGAATTATCACATTCCTTGAAAAATCTTTTTGAATGAAACATCGAAGCAAGAAATGCATAAAAAAGTAGAATTATGATAAACAGTGAAACTGTGGAAGGAAAATGATTGTCAATTGAACAATCATCCTGATAGTGAAAAGTGTGAAAAGAACCAGTTTAACATATCCCTGGTTTTGTTGTTTATTATCTTAACCCCATCTGACAAAGGTAGATGCCTGAATGAGTTAAACTTCTATAAGCTCTACATAAATCGTTTGCTAGTTGTTTCTCAATCGTTCACTCAAGCTATGCTTAATCTGTTGTTTGAAAGTTGCAATGGACACATTAAAGTCGAATAGGGTATAATAACGGAGGAAGCATATTTTCGCGAAACGTTGGGGGGTTGTTGCTGCCATAGCGCGTACTTCGTGGTTTCAATGAGCTCTTAGGTCATGTAATCATATATGAATGGATGTTTCCTCCGACCGAATGTAATAACACAACACGTAGCAACCTCGGGTTCGAGTTTTCCTATTAGTAGTGCGGGAAGTCGGTTTTTGATGAAAGCAAATCAGCGGCAGCAGACGCACGTGTGGCGGCCCTGCAGGCTTGCTGCGTGCTGCGTGATGTCGATCAGGCGGTAGCGACTTTCGTAGCTGGGAAGTCGGAACGGGTCCTGCCAGTTCAAGTGTTATTAAATCCCTTTGAGGAAGACAAATGAAACCCCAATTAGGCTAAGTGATTTTTAACTTGTGTGTACATTCGTGTTCGGGTATCTTAAACATTCGTTTTTATGTTTATAGTAATGTTTTCCACTTACGTTTAGTGTCCTTCAACTGTATCTGTGCCTGTCCTCGCAAGTAGCAACGATCCGTACTGTTTGTGACTGCTAAATTAACAGTCACTTTTTAATTTGTTCGTGCAATGTTTTCAATCGACCGTACTTATCGTGGTAGTCTAATCTTCACTTCTACTCTCACTAGCTATTCGATTAACTTTCCCTACACGAAACGTGATGTTGTTTGTTTTTGTCGTTTTCGCGCTTTTCGAACGGACCAAGGTGATCCATAAAAACCTGGTGTTACTTTTCGCTGTCAGTTGACAGCAAGTATCGATGGTAAGTGAGAAGGTTGTTGTTATTGGGGAGGTGCGTCACTCTGCACCGTCGTGACAAGTGTCGAAGGACATACCTCAAAGAACGCCGTTGCTTGGCTCCGATGCGTTCAGAACCATTTGATAATAAGGGCATCAAACAGCAGAGGCATATTAGAAGATCGATCGAAGCATGCTAGAGTAGAGACTCTTTAGGCAGTAGATGTACTTGACCTATTTCGTTATGCGGAAAAGAAGACCCAGGTTTCTGAAGGCTTTGTCGACAATGCAGTTCATGTGAGTCTTAAAATCCAGCCGTTCGTCAAGAGTTTGCCCCTTTTCTAAGGAAATAAACGGCTGAAAAAGGGCGCCGTTTACGAGAAAATGATGTTACTGCGCATTTACCAGGGTTCAGGGGTATGCGATTGGCATCACACTAGGGTACGAAGGGGTTAAACTGGCTCATTTGATTATGCCATTGATAAAGTAGCACAATTTCACATCGTCGGCATACGCCAAATTTGATCCATCGAGAAGCAACAGCAAGTCTTTGAAATAGATCAGGAATAATATTGACCCTATATGACTTCCCTGGGGCACGCCGAAGGAAGTTGAGAATTGGCTGGAGATACAGTCACCCATATGAACTGTCAATTCACGTCCAGTTAGGTAACTACGGAACCAATCATGTAGAGATCCACATAAACCTAGACGTCCAAGCTTTCCAATGGCAATGGATCACCTTGTCGAAAGCAGCCGACTGTACGCTATTAGATGGCATCAGTTTGTGATTGTGAGTGTTTTGGCATAAATCCATGCTGGTGCTGGTGGCCAGCGTCTTCAGTTGGTTCCAGTCAAGATTCTCGTTGACAGTTCGGAGCCGCCGAGGCCAGGCTTCGCCGTCACGAGTTTCTGGGTCTGCCTCTCCTTCGATTCTAGCGCACCTCTGCAAATCTCATTAATATCTCTTCGCAGCGTGTGCCCAGTCCATCTCCACTTACGTTCTCGAATCTCGATTTCTAGCGCTCTTTGATGACATCGGCGATGTAGTTCCTCCTTTGAGATCCAGTTACCAGGCCACCAAGCCCGGATGATACTTCGTAGGCAGCGATTCACAAATACTTGCAGTTTTCGCGTCGACACCCCATATGTTCACCACATTTCACACCTGTACAACAAAACGGATTTGACGTTTGAGTTGAAGATTCGGACTTTTATTTGTAGTGAGATCTGGCGTGACCGCCAGATGATTCGGATACTTTCAAACGCAAATCGGGCTTTTCTGATCCGGGTTTCGATGTCTTTCTCGGTACCACCATCAGGCATTATCTGGCTTCCAACATACTCGAAGCACTCCACTTTCTCAACTTGTTGCCCAGCTACCACGAAATTGGAAGGACTCACCGTGTTGATTTCCATCGACTTGGTCTTTCCGACATTTATTTTGAGACCTGCTGCCTTATTGGAGCTTTCGGTAAAGTCGTCGAGTTTGCTCTGCATGTCTTGTTGTCTCTGGGCGAGCAAAACAGTATCGTCTGCCAGGTCAGCGTCGTTTAGCTGCTCCATTTACGAAGGCTTCCACGGCAAACCTCGGATTGGTCTACAGTTAATCGATCCAGTCAGTTGTTGTTGAAGAGTTGTTCGAAGTGCTCAGTCCTTCGTTTGAGCTGATCTTTTCGGTCTGTCAACAGCTGACCTGCTCGGTCTTTTAGCGGCGTTCTTGTATTAGTCCTTGCACCACAAAGGCGGCGAGAAATGTCATAACGTAATCGGATATCTCCATTGGTGGCGACTCTTTCTCCCTCTTCGCTCTCTTTCCTCCAGGCTCCGTTGTCTCGTCTACAAGCTCGTTTAACTGCCTTTTCCAGCTTCGCATATCGTAGGCGGGCGGCTGCTTTGGCTGCCCCGGATCATGCCTGCTCAATTCCGACTTTTGCCCTTCTCCGATCATCGACCATCTTCCAAGTTTCATCCGACATCCATTCACTTCTTCTTCCACAAACTTTACCGAGAGTACCATGGCTCGTTGTGATAAAGGCATTCTTGATTCAACACCACTGTTCTTCGAGTGTTTCGTCTGTCGGCAGTTCCGAGGCTTTCAACCTGTTCAACGTATGCTCTTTTCACCACTGAATTCTCCAACCGGCGAACATTGTATCGATCCCGACTTCCTCATCGTCGCGCCGTTGGACACGCGCAACGCGCAACTCTCAGTCGTATATCGTCATTGACGAGGTGATGGTCAGATGCAATGTCTGCGCTTCGTTTGTTGCGGACATCAAGATGGCTCCTTCTCCATTTGCGGCTGATGCAGATGTGGTCAATTTGATTTTCTGTTCGGCCATTTCGGTATGCCCAAGTGACCTTAGGTGCTGGTTGATGGGGGAAAAGCGATCCACTGATCATCATGTTGTTGTTGCCACAAAATTCTACAAACAGCTCTCCGTTTTCGCTCATCTGTCCTAGACCATGGCGCCCCATGGTCCCAATTGTCGGAGCCAATTTTTGCACTGAAGTCACCTAAGTGGATTTGAATGTCACCCTCGTACAGTATATAAATTAAGCTCAAATTTTATTTTTGGCAAGCTGGCCACAGATTTCGAAGCCTGGGCTCGGCGTGTTCCGGTGCGCCAGAATCCGGCTAAGATGGTTTTGATAGCCATGTTATAGTATTTTATAAACGGAGTTGAGTTTGCGATATTCCTCCTTGGTGTGCGGAGATCTCTGCTTGTTGTAGCATTCCGATCCGCTGGTTCGAGCTCAGATTCCGATAGAGGCCATAACACTAGAAATGTACCGGCCAAACCGAGTTTTCGGCAATCTCACCACTTCAAGTAAGTTCTAGTTCCTTCTTTTCTAATTATTTAACGACCGCAGCATCGAATATTTTGTATAATGATACGGTTAATCTGGCGAATGACATTCTGATTAACGGTTCTTTCCGTTAAATGACAACTGCAGTTGATTACAGTCCGGGAAATGGTACATTCCGGTAAAAAAGTACAAACATGGAATGATTTATTAGTACTATTACAAATCAACGCTTACTACGTTCACATATAAATTTCAATATAATTTTTTATGAAAATGAAGCCTAATTTATTCTTTGTTTTTATCTCGATTGTTTTTGTAAAGAACCACAATTTGTCTATATGAGCATTTTATACTCGTTTATTCCTTGGGCTTGAAGTGATAACTCTCTCGCTTCGCTAACGTTATCTCTCACTCTCTCCTCTCTTGCTTTTAAATGAACTGGTTGGCTGGCTGGCAGGCAGTGGGTTAGTGGATGTTTCGGCAAGGACCGTGATCAGTTCTCTGTGCACCGTAGATCACGCCGGTTTGAGTTTGGTTATGTTTGGTGAGCGTTGTTGATCGTTATCATCCGGTCGGTTGAAACTTTTTCGAGGGCGGTGTGGTTTGTTGTTGTTTTGAAACAGTGCACTGTGTGTAGTGCATTGGCACCCGTTTTTACGCAATGGCCTACGTCGATCGAAAATAATTGCGTTGCCTCCTTGTTCTGGGCGACTGTTTTCTGGGTAGGTAACAGTGCTCTAGTATCGTATCTTGCAGTGCGTGAGTTGGTGGTTTGTTTTGATTTATTATCAATGCGCGATCATCTAACAACGTCTAGGGTGACCATGCAAAAGCATATTCCTCAAATGAATGGGATTAGTTGTTGGTGAATCCGAGAAGTGATGGCTTTGTCGATTGATCTTTCGAGTTAAATTGTGGAACACACTACATACGTTGTCTCCGAGGGTCTCCTCGCGTCGTGTGTGCTGTGCAACGGTTTTAATTGAGTAATAACCCGCAGCAAATTGAATAAATCTATCATTGAAATCGTGCCATGAAGGAGTTGCAGAAATACAAACGAAGACCTGTTACACGGCAAAGTAAGAAGAAATTTAAAGGTCAACTCAACTCCATCGTTCAATTGGTTTAGTGTCTTTTTTGTTGATCTATGATGAATCTCTAAGATAACTTAGTCACAGTGTCTGAAAGTCTAGGACGGAAGGCCTCAATGCTGTAATACGGTACCTATATGTGAATGCAGTTTAGTACTAGGCCTGTAACTCAAGAGTGTAACTGATAAAATACCAAGAATTAAAGGTCATTATGCAAATGGGAGTTTTGGGGGTTGTTTTCGACATATGGAAAATCTGTTGGAAAAGGGAGCTGAGCATAAGCCAAAAACAGCGCTGAGAAAATATTTCATGTGTGAATTTTCCTCTGGTTTTGTTTTTTAAATTTCTTCACTCTCGAAAAGTATTATTATTGCTTTGAGCTTGGGATTTCATGGATACCCGAACGGATGTTTCGTCTAAGGCCGCGGTTCAATTTTGATAATTGAACATTTTGTGTGTATCGGTTTCCCGTAAACCAATTTTATTTCTTGCATTATAACGATTCTTCTTTAAACCTCTATTATAGCTAATGAAGATAACGCGCGGTGGTCGTTTGAAGAATCTACCAGAGTTAAGCAACAAGTTCTTAGCGGAAACGAAGATAACGAAAGAAAGTGAAAGACGGAAACAACCATACTGGAATCGCTGAACCTGTGAAGTTCAGTGATGGAAACCCGTAATTGTAGCGACTAGGAAAAAACGAACTCCTACCCTTTGTGTTGCATAAATCGGTAATTGAACTCAGTGGCGTTGCGGAAGTATAATAATTGCAGGATTGAGAAGAAAGTGATAGTTGGAGAAGTGACGGATGAAGAAATAGTCAATGAATCATCGACAGCTGAATAATCTTCGATTGGTGGTACGGTGGCAGCGAACCCGTTTCATAAAGTTCGGATAAATTTTGGATAAGTGCAAAAACACATGTAATGATGGGTGCCCTAGGGCTCCGGTTTTGGTGGTCATGTCACCAAATATTGGTGCTAGCTCTGATAATGGAACCGGTGGTCTGCAATCATGTTCAACAGCACAATGCGTCAAACTCAAAAGGTGAGTGCGAGGTATTTTCTACGTTAGCTAATTATTATAACTTTCACATTCTAAAATAACTAGAATAAGTTGAACTGATGATATTCCCACTCAGTATTTTTCAAGCAGAAGATGGATTGACGTAAGATTTATAATTCTTTAAATTAATGCAAAAAACTATACTTTACTGTGTAAATTTTGAAATCCGATAGATTTTTTTAAGAGAAGGCACAAATAGTTGCACCTCTTATGGTCTCAAAAGATGCTTTCAGTCATAACTTGATCATCATGAGAAAACCAAGTGGATGCTTCTTCTAACATGGCAGACAGTCCCCTCTGTTTGCGTTCGCTCAGCTCAGAACTGTCTCATTTAGATGATTAAAAGAGTGTTTTGTTTTTCCACAACACCATCCACTAGCATGAAGAAGTAGCGGATATTCACGCAATGCCAGGCCAGCAGTGTAGGTACTGTTTATAAAGATAAACACACTGCTTCAAAGAGCATGCAGTAACATTACCTCCTCCCGACTGAATGGAGATGAGTCGATGGCGGGCGGCTTGAGCCCATAACAAGCTAATCCGCCGAGTGGATGGCAAGTGTAAACAAAGATTGTTTGTTTTCCCATTCCAACCCATAACGCAGAGTGAAGATGATCTTTCTCTTCTGCGACACCATGGGGGCGTTCGGAAAGAACAGAACCAGAAGAGGTTTCTTTTTTTATGAACCCTAACTTGACCTGGCAGCGCATGGGAATTATTCTCTCTAACGGGTTTTATGCTTTTCTTCTTGCTGTCTATCGGACACGAGCATGCAACTTACTGGTATGGCGGGGTGGATTATGCTGGCAAGACATAATATTTCCATGATGGGCAAATAAATAGTAAGATTCAAAGAAAGAGTCGATGTGCTTCTCAAATGATCACACGTGAACTTTCCGATGAAAATTTGCAAAATGACAAAAATTTCCAAAATGATGTTTGTAAATGATTTGATCTTCAATGACAAAAAAGAACATAGAAGACAAAAATACCGTGAAAATTATAATGATAGAAATGACAAAAATGTCAAGAACGACAAAAATTAAACAGATAAGAAAATTGACAAAAATGTCATAAATAACCAAAATTTAAAAAAAAAGTTGACGAGGTAGTAATTTAGCTACAACCGCTGAACGTAGAATTACGCAAATTTTTTCTTGTCAATAAGTGAACTTTTGGTGTATTCTCGTAATGATCAATGTGTGACAGTGTCAAACTGGCAATATCTGACTGTATGACAAATTTCAACCATATTGTAGAGATTCCAATCCACTAAAATAGTATTCGTTATCTTCTTTCTGCCACACGTTCACTGTCTAGAACTGTCTATCATTTCTCTCCCGTCCCCTCATTAAGTTTCACAACACTTGCGATTTGAAGGGGTTTCTTATAATTTTATCCTGTACTCTGATGTTTGAGTTCAACTTTTTTTCAATCAGTGCCAATACACACGTTTAACACTTTTCTTGTATATCTTCTTTGGGGGGATTGTAGGGTCGCCCCTTGGCCAAAATAGCTGATAGTTGCTATAAGGGCATCCGCAGCAATCGCGAGTATAGTGAAAATGCTCACGAGTTTAATCACTTCCATACCGCACCGGGGGTTAGTATAAAGGTGAGCAAAATAGGGCCGTTGCCGTCGGGACCGACAAAATCACCAAATTTGCTCACTAGAAAGGGGCGAGATCAAACATGCACTGAAAAAATTCTACCGTTTTAAGCAGAATTAAACAAACGAACGGAAAGCGGAAACTTTTTTAATTGCGCAAAAACTAATTCCATGACATATTTCCGAAAAGCCCTTCAAGTTCGACGATTGCTTTCTGAAATTTTTTTTAAAAGACATACACCGTCTTAGCCGATTTAGGCTCACAGACTGAATAAACGTGGACAACATTTTACTGACTCCCACAACCTTGAGTGAAGCTTCGAGGATTTTTCTCGGAGTAATAATAATCGAGACCAGTGTGCTGTGCAGGATTTTTGTATCCAACCGTATGGGTGGCATTCCATTACTGTCCCTACCGAATTCGGCTTTCGAAACGAGGTCTCTCAATAAGTTTGGAACTAATGGGACCCAGTTTTTCGGAGCAGCAACTATTTCAGTCAGCACGTTGGATAGAAAAAGGAGTTGAAGATTTAAGCAGAATTAAACAAACGACGTCGCGTGGATGTTTGTTGATATTCATTTTAAGAAAAAAATCGTATGAGATTAAAATTGTGGATGGATTTTTTTTGAATAACCAGTTGAATTCGCAATTTCGTTACATTTTTCGGGTTTATCCAGGAATTGAACGAGAAAGTGCAATTGCTGGTTCTGATGGTGAGTTATTTATTTTGTATTTTATATTGTTTATGACTTTTTTCTATCTATAAATTTTGATAACATTTTTTCCTTTCTCACTCAATTTCAGATAAACAAACTCGAAGCATCGTATTTTATGACAAAAAATGATCATGTAACTAAGAAGAGCCGTTTGGTGGACGACTCCGAAAATTTACTCGGTCCGTATTAATTTAAGATTAAGATTTTCTTCAAAAGTTTTCTCAGTGCAATGCTAAATTTAAAAATAATTATGCTACCGCCCGGTGCGCGAAAGAGTGTGTATCCCAAAACCGGTCCGCTGAAATGAGCAAAACCGGGCCGCGTATACTCACTTATTGGTGCGTTTGCTCTAAGGGTATATACGGGCGCCAGTATTGGCGAAAAATTGGCCTCAGCCATAACCTCAAACTTTCATGAGCTGACGGCCTCACCAGTGATGCTAGGCGCGTTACTAAAATCAGTATTTGTTTTTTTTAAACTAATTATAATATTTCTGAATTGATTAAATTTTTTAACAATCACAACTAATCGTTTGAATTCATTACGGGGCGTCTCTAATAAAATTGATGAAGATAAGCCATCTTCCGCTAATGAATTTTCAAGGTGAATTTAAAACATTTGAAATATATTTTCATGTACTGCTCGGTAAAGTAAAAAGAGTTGTTTCCAACTTCTAAACGAATGCAAAATCATTCACTGTTACAAAAAAAAGTAAATTAATAAAAGCCACGTTGATGTTGACTATGAAAATAATAGCCTGCATGCTCTGATTATTTATAATATTTTCACATAATTCACTACATCGTTTAAGTGTGCGATACAGACAGTTGTTATTCAGTTCAGATAAATGTTGCGTTTAATTTCATATTCTAATAGAAATCTAGGGGAAAGTTGCAAATTCTCAGTACTCATAAAAACGTTTTTCAATAAAAATTCAATTTAAAATATAATCATTTTCCAAATGTCAATGCACTTGGCAGCCCTGACCACCCAAAAAAATCAAAACACGAGCATCTGTGTGTCGCTTTTCCACAGGGCGAATTTGTCGATATTAGTACCGCAAAATCGCGTTTATCGTGCGCCCTTCTCAAAAATTGATTCTGTTCTCCCATGGTTTGAGGTTAGGGCTGAGGCCTCCTGCTAAGGTGGTGTTCGTGTAAAACTGTCAATATATCCTAATTCCAATCCAACGTTTATGAATAAAAATATATTTGTAACAAACCGAGGTGGCTATGAAAAACGGGAGAGAAATTATAGACAGTTCTAGACAGTGAACGTATGACAAGGTTATTCCCGGATAGCGAAATGTAGGATTTAGAAAGAAAATAACGAATACTATTTTAGTGGATTGGAATCTCTACACTTATAACAGAATTTAACCATGCAGGGCTAGAAGTTGGTCACTTTCTAGTAACTTTGTCAACTTTTTCAGGCTGGTCACTCACAAGTTACTTTTTTTCGAAATTTGGTCACTAAAGTCACTATTTTTTTAAATAATTTCCTTAGCTTATTTTTTTTTAATTTTTTCTACTTTTTTCCCTTCGAGTCCTGTAGGAATTCACACTACCTAAATTGGGAGAATGGCTCAAATTCAGTAAAGGAAGATCATTGTTTTGTTTGGCTTGTCTGTTTTTTTTTTGTTGTGAGCTTACACTTAAACAATTTTTAGATGAAAATTTGAATTTAAACAAAAATTGTTTTACGCATTTAAGAATATGTATTTTTTGTTTATTTGTGACACTTTACCAACGTTTTTGCTTTCGTGTGAAGAAAAAAAGTATTATTAATAAATTTATTACATACAGACCCCGTTTGATTTTGGCAACATGCCCGTAAATTTTATGTTGCCAAAATCGAATGTTGCCAAAAACGAACGGTTTTTTTTCTCAACTTTTTTTCAGTTATTTTTACAAAATAACTGTTATTATTATCAAACACGTTATTTTTGGTTAATTTTCAATTATTTGTAGTCATTTTTTAATATTTTTCATCATGTTTTTGAAGCATTTTCCACTTTTCTTGTTTTGTTTATAATGTTTGCTTTCATTTGTCATAATTGCTGTTTTTGTCGTTCTTTATAATTTTTTAGTTTTTTTTTTGTCATTTTCAGTCTTTTGTTTGAATTTGTTTTTTAACTTTTTGAATTTTTATCTTTTTGTCATTTTTGAGTACTTTATAATTTTTTCAAAAAACTTTTGTTTTTATTGTTGCATTTTATAACCATTTCAGAACATAAAAACGTATTTATGGTGTTTGTCCAAATTAAATAGGCCCTGTTATAACGAAAACTAAAAGGTAATGTTGATTCTAAAAACCGTGTGCCAAAAACGAACGGGGTCTGTAACATAATCCAACTATGTGACAGTCTGACCATGCAACATAATCGACCATGTAACACAATCGGACCATGTGACAACATCCAACCATGCAACATAATCTGACCACGCTACATAATCCGACCATGCAACATAATCGGACCATGTGACATAATCTGATCATGCAACATAAACGAACTTTGTGACATAATCCGTTCTTGCAACATCATCGACCATGTGACAATCCTATTATGCAACATAACCAGACCATGTGACATGATTAGAACATGCAACATAATCGGACCATGTTACATAATCCGACTATGCAACATAATCGACCATGTGACATCAACATGCAACATAATCGATCATGCAACATAATCGGACTATGTGGCATAATCCGATCATGCAACATAATCGGACCAAGTGACATGATTAGATCATGCAACATAATCGGACCACGTGACATTATTAGATCATGCAACATAATCGACTATGTGACATAATCTTATCATGCAACATAATCGATTATGTGATATAATCTGACCATGGAACAGAATCGACTATGTGACATAATCTGACCATGGAACAGAATGGACCATGTGACATAAAGGGTGATACGGTCAAAATTAGGTCAAGGGAAAACGCGTGTAAATCGGTGAAATCGTTTATTTAAAAAATCAAATTAAATTTATTTTTCAAGTTTAATTAGTATAAAATTCAGGAAAAATATTCAGTTAGGCTTCCGCTTTTCGAAATCCGAATTGCCAGGCCTTACACTTAACACCTGCCATCAGATTTTGTTCAGGCACCTTGTCCACCTTCTTCGCCGCAGAAAGCCAGTTTGCCTTGAACTGCTGCTCGTCCTTAGCAGTTTTTTTGGTCTCCTTTAGGTTCCGCTTGACAATAGCCCAGTATTTCTCAATTGGGCGTAGCTCTGGCGTGTTGGGAGGGTTCTTGTCCTTGGGAACCACCTGCGCGTTGTTGGCGGCGTACCACTCGATGGCCTTTTTACCGTAATGGCAAGATGCCAAATACGGCCAAAACAGTACGGAACAACCGTGTTTCTTCTGGAAAAGCAGCAGACGTTTATTCAAACACTCTTTCACGTAAATTTCTTGGTTGACAGTCCCAGAAGCTATGAAAATGCTGCTTTTCAAGCCACAGGTACAGATGGCTTGCTAAACCAGATATTTCTTAGCAAACTTTAACAGTTTCATGTGCTTGAAAATATCTGCTACCTTTCCCCTTCCTTTTGCTGTATAAAACTCCTGTCCCGGAAGCTGCTTGTAGTCAGCTTTGACGTAGGTTTCGTCGTCCATTACCACGCAATCAAACTTCGTCAGCATCGTCGTATTTTGTTTATCATCGCGATTTGGAGTCACTACCTTCTTGTAACTCGATAGTCCGGCTCTTTTTTTGGCTCGATGCACGGTTGTAGACGATACACCCAGCTTAATTGCGGCATCTCGGAGAGAGAGGTTAGGGTTTCGCTTTAAACTACCGGCAACTCTCTTTGTCGTCTCAGCGGCTTCCGGTTTTCGATTTCCTCCCGATTCAGACTTTCTGGCTGTCGACAAACGTTCCCCAAACACTAATTACATTTGTAACGGTTGATTTGGCAACTTTTAGCGATTTTGCCAGCTTTGCGTGCGAGTAGCTCGGATTTCCGCGATGCGCGAGCAAAATTTTGATACGCTGCTATTCTTCCTTGGACGGCATTTTGACAACTGAAGAGTGAATTCCAAAATCAAAATAGGAGCAACATTCCACACACACACACACATACACACACAGACACACACACACACACACACACACACACACACACACACACACATACACACACACATACACACACACACACACACACACACACACACACACACACACACACAGACACACACACACACACACACACACACACACACACACACACACACACACACACACACACACACACACACACACACACACACCTTAAAAATGAGGGGTGTTCAGGTTGCATTGACCAAATTTTGACCGTATCACCCTTTAATCAGAACATGCAACATAATTGGACTATGTGACATTATCCGACCGTGCTTCATAATCTGACCATGCAATATACTCGGACCATGCTGCATAATTTAATTTTTTTTTGTACAGCATTTTCATTCTTTGGGATGATTCATCCCTACATAACCCCTAAACCGAGTCGACCGACGAGCCCTTTCTTTTATTATTTTAGTAGGCAGGAAAAATCAAAATCCATCAAGAGGCGGGGCTTCCGTGTTTTCTTTCTTTTTCTCTTTTTTTTTTTTTTATTTTGGCTTGGTGATCACGTCATAAACCTTCAGATGTGATGTCCGTTAATGAGGCTATTTTCGGGACGCGAGATTCGTTCGAAAATTTCAATTTGTCCCCATATAGTGTTGCCGTAAGACGTAATAAGTCTACGTCAAAAATCAAAAATGACAAAAGCCAAGAATGACAAAAATAACAAAAGTGATCGAATTGAAATTCCTTTTCATTAAGAACCCAAACTTTATCAACAAGAAAAACCAACTAAACACGAACGTCTTGCATTTAGCCACGCGGTTAGATTTACCTACTTTTCAATGAAATTAAACTTATTTCATCGGGAATTCACGAAAAATCTTGTGGGCACTTCAAAACTTCACTCGAGACATCACATTTCAACCCTTTTTTGGAAATTTCATTCCTAATTTATGATGTAAAATATAAATTTTTCGCGAATGGTGAGGAAAACGTGTACGATTGACAAAAGTCATCGCCTACTTTCTGAAAAAAAATGCATAAAACATATAAAAACCAAAAACCCTAAAAATGACAAAACTGATAAAAATTACGAAACTGACGAATTGAAAATAATTAGAATAACAAAAAAAAATATAAATATATGACAAAAAAATACGAAAATTACAAAAAATTTAATAATGACAAAAAATACATCAATGTTGGATGTATGACAAAAATGACAAATGATAAAAGGGATAAAATGAAAAAAATGTAATCGTATTTAAAATTTTCTTAGAAGATTATTAACGATGAGCAAGCTTATAGCGCGATTGATCCGATTGGTGAGATTGTAAACCTTGGGGTCCAATAAGTATGAATGGAGACAAAGGCGGCCACCACACTGTAAGCTTTCGGCACTCGGGAACGTTTTCGCCTATGATTTATTGCCAGGTATCCATCTGATTCGATTATACTTTCTATCAAGAGATACTGCAGCCTGAATGCAATGGACACTGGAGAAAATTACGTCATAGAAAATTGAATAATCTTTGAAAGGTAATTTTCGATTATGCTAAATAGAAAATGCGTTATATTAAAACAGTTTTAGAGACAACGATGTGCTTCGAAAGTTTGAGCTCCGCAAATCTCACTTTCTTGTTTTCAGATTCCAATCCTGGAGTTGTCGAAAAAAGTCAAACTGGAAAGTTCAATGTGTATTTTAGAGTTTTATTGTTAAAAAGAAGGATGAAGAGAAATAATCGCGCGTCACGGTCACTCTCTCTCGTTCGCGTATAGCTTCGCTACTGCGTTCGCTCTGAAGGTGACGGGATCGTAAGCAAAAAAAAAACGAAGAGAAAAACACGTTAAACCTGTTTTGGCCAAACGTGTGCGGGACTTGAAATGTTCCAATTTTTTTTGCGACTACCAACAAGCATCTCACTTTAAAAGTTTTGAAGATCACTACCAAGACTATCGAGCACGCGGGCCCGATCGAGTTCGGTGCGGTTATCATCATTGGTTCATACAATAAATAATCAATCGCGATTCTCCTTTGTGTCGATCTCTCTAAAATGGGCTCGTATCTTAGATCCACTCTTCGAATTTATGAGCACAATTTTTCGTTTGCGTCTTCATAATGGTGATTGAATGTGCGTTCCGATTGATTAAACCTGTTCTATAATGGATTCCTGCGGTTGGAATCGCCCCAATTAAATCATCTTACGCTCGAACAAAGGAACATTGGCTCTTCGAACGCGTTCGAAGGACCATTCTCCACATGCTTGAACAGGTTTTGTTTATTGTATTCCTAAAAATTCAAAATACTGAAACTTTTAGAAACTGATCGCAGCAAAAGTTTGTGCTAACGTTCCGCGGTTTCTTTCTGCACAAACTGGCTGTAACAATCATCCGTAAAGTGCCCGCGCGCACACCTAAACCCTTTCAAATAAGGCGAAAAGGGTCAACATCGTGAACCTGTTTCTCCGTCCGTCGTCGTTCCGAAACCGGGCATGGATAAATGCACCAGGTTTCGACATCACGGAACAGACCAGACCTACATACTTTGGTTGGGCTTCGGGAAGCAACAAGCGACGACGGTCTTTTGTTGCACCGAAGCGCAGCGGAGCAGTTGAATGAAAATGGGTAAAAAGAGCTTTCCACCAAACCAAACATGGTCCCGTATGACGAATTTGCCATGCCCGTGGCCCCAGGAGAGAAAAGAATCTTTTTCTTATATCTACGTGTTTTTTTTTTGACGGATGGCCCCCCAAACGCGATGAATAGCTAAGCCGTATCATCATAAATGCATCATCATCATCATCATCATCTCTGAAATTACCGCTGTCTCGGTGTTTGTTCAACGTCCACACGGGTTCAAGGGAATTCATCCGTCACGTCAACGAGCAGGTTTAGTCGAAAGGTTTGTATTTATGAAATTTCTATGGTTTTTTGTTTGTTTATTAATTTTTTTAAAGATTGTATACCCTCAATTTTAAATGTGGTGAAATTGAGGCGATCAGGTGTTAGGTGTCTTCGGAAATTTTAGTTTTTCTCCCTTTAAATCAGAAAAAAGAACTTGAATTTTTCCACATTTTTCTACACTTCTAAAGTATCAGCACCTCAACAGTCCTAATGCAGATGGGATGCGCTAAAAAAGCTGATCTTTACTTGTTGCGCTTCTCTCCGATCGTTTCATCAACCGAAAGCAGCAGCTGCACTGCAGCATAATTTTTCGCGGAACGGAATCATAATTATGGAAATTTTGCCCAACAAGATTTATTGGCGCTGCTGAGACGAGGAACTACATATGACAGTCATTATTAATGATTGAATGAGTCATCGGTTATTTTTATCATAGTTGATTTGCTTGCATTCGCTGCTTTTAAACCGTTAAAGGACTGTTAGTTTTCAACTATCAAACAGTTTGTAGAAATTTTTCAAGATAAATATTTCTCGTTTCAATTTGACGTTGAAAAGTCGAAGGGGGGTTCGAGACATAAAAAAGACCCAAAACCGACCTCCATACTCAGTCCTGGCCCCTTATTACACAACCTAAAAGAGGCAGACAACTTCAACAGAAACAAGTTTCCATTTTGCTCGCTTCCGATGAAGTAGGTAGTAAACCAACCCGCAATCAGACAATGGATGGGCTTCTGGTGTTTTTTTTCTGGATTTTTGCTCCTGCTTTCCAGCTTCTTTCATTTTTTTCCCCAAAATATTAAGAATTTTAAGGTTACCATAACGTGGAAAAAAATTTAAATCTTTTTTTTAACTTCGAAATTTTAAACATTTTTTCGAATTTTCTTTAGGCTTCTTAGAGTGATACTTTGTGAACAATGTCCAGACTTCCAGGAGAATTTTCTGAATATATTCTAACCTTTCAATTCTTTCAATAATGTAGAGATGATATGAAGGATATGCAGAAAATAAATCAAATTGTATGTATGTATGTATGTATGAGAACCCACCAGTGGCTGATAGGTCTTTCGACCCGAGGCGGTACGGGAAGTCTCGATCGCGCATTCAGATATTGTTCATGCTTAACTCATAAACAATGATTGCAGCACAACCAAGGGGTCCGTTACCACTGCACTGGCTTGGGACAGGTTTGACTCATCTTACTCCCTTCAAACTGTTCGAAACAAATAAAGAATCCTGCATAGGTGTCTAAGTAACCTACTCAAGATTCTAAATTTGCCGAGATACTCCGGCTGGCTTGAAACCACAATCCATTGTATATCATTTTTCTGGTCGTTTGATGACCTGTCCAATCCCCCCGCGAATCCCCAATAACAGAGTTCAGCAGTTATGAAAATATGAATATAATTTGAAACAAAGTTACACATTTTCAACATCTTACCATTTGAAAAGGATTCTAGAATTTCTTCAATTACACAGAAGAAACACTCTGCCTCATGGAACAGCTGACAGAATTCCGGAAAGATTGAAATTTTGCATGGTTTGGACGTTGTACATTAGGTTAAACCAGTTGATGCTTGATTTGAACTTTTTCACTATACACTATTTGATCAGTTTTACACTTTTTCGGTATCAAATTTGGCAGGGGCAAAAAATCTGCTACTTTTTAATCGAACATCGCCTACTCATCAGCAAAAGGTGTCCCAAAACAAATTTCACCACAAAACAATTGTTAAATAAATTAACTCAACTTAACTTGAAGTTTCTGCTTACTTACTTTCTTGAAAACTAACATGTTCTGAGCAGACTTTTTATAATGAAACTCAGTTTGTACATATTTAATTTTAAATAATCTGAAACAAAGTAGGGGAATATGGAGCAAACCAGTAAAACTTCCATTTTTGACAATGTATGCGAAGCTTTGTCAACTTCCATTTACTTTATTTTTTTTTAACATATCATCTACTCATTTCGGTATATAGAGCTGAAAAGTTTTCTGGTTTTTTTTTTATTTAACTGGGGAATTGGAGGTGAAACAGGCAACACATTTCCGATGCGAAAGTCGTACGCCTTCTGGATCCACTTCCAATCGATTTTCCAATTGAATGTTGACAGACAACTGTAGGTACTAGTAGATCATCGTTTTCTGAGCAATACGATCCCTAGCGGCTGCCTATTGGTTTTAACATGAGTCCATTATTGTTCCAGCGTAAGATAGAGACAGCTTTCTCCTTGGGAAGAAAAATTTACATAAAAAACTAATATTCAAACATATACAGAAAATAAATCAAATTGAATAAAAAATAAAATAAAACAATATTTGTACTCGGCAACACCGAAGATAAATAAAATAAAATACACGCAAAGTAATTTGCACGTCGTGGCTACGTGAAAAACTACATAATTTTTATCCAATTGATTTTCACGTAGCTTCTACGAAAATAATATGTGAATGCACCTCAATAAGAATTTGTGCTTCATGAAATTTACGTGAATTTTTAGTAAATTCAACGCGATGTTACGATGAAGAGACGTAAAATAATTTTAATTCGAAATACAATTTAGGGCAATTCAATCTTTTTTGTTCTTTTCGTTGTAATAAAAAACGATGATAATTTTATCGAATTGGATTTATTAATTTTATCTCGATCACTCGCAACAAGACACACACCACTGACACAAAAAGTAATTAATTTTTTTTTGTTTCGCTCATAGTCGTTTTATCACCTTTGTGGCATTCGCGACTTTATACCAACGCTGTAGTTGGCGGACAGTTATTGAAAAACTTATCCGGTACAACTGTGTTCGATGTTTAGTCTTGGGCTCGAACTCGCGGACATCGGCTCAGGAAGCAACAGACTTGCAAACTGAGCTATATCACAAGCCAAATAATATTATGATACCTGATAACGTGTGGCGATGGTACCGCACGTAAGAAGCTCCTTCTTCCGAGCCACTTTTCGGCCTGTGGAAGTGGAAGAGCATACTTTCAATCAGCGAGAATCAATTTTGTATAACCTTGAACTTTTTCACCTTTTTCTTCCGATCTTCAAGGACGTAAATATTCCTCCATCTGTTACATCGTAGCAGCCACAACATTGAAAAATTTCGCACCGCAAACAAAGTCAGCTGTCTGATGAAGGAGGGTTGACAAATTTTCTTATCAGAATTCATTCTAGCACACGTTAGAGAAAAATTGATCCAGATGGACTTGGAGTCATCCACTTCAACTTTACGTGAAATTCATGTGGCAGTTATGTTCTTTGAATAATTTACCACAAAACACACGTAGAATCGATTGGATGCAACAAAATCTTAGTTTACGTGAAAATTACCGTATATTTAATTTCTTAATTATTTTGCGTGTGCATTTCTATGACAACGTTTGTTATTTTGGCAACACTAGGCTAAACCAACTAAATAAAGACAGTCATTGATCTATTATTGTGAGTGACAGACGTGTCTGAGTAAATCTCTGAATTGAGATTCATAAGAATCGTAAAATCACGCCAAATAACACAATTTTACATCTTGCTAACCAACAGACTTATGACAAGTTTTAGTTTTGCGTCCATATACATACCTCTCGAGTATTAAACGACCGTGAAATTAAAACGAACTTTCACAATCTGCGTTGGCATCTAAATACACTTAAAATGAAAACTATGCAGACATATCTGGGATTTACCCATATATCCATAACTCACTCCTCCAGGAAAATGCTCATCCTGTAATCAAAATAAAGCAATAAACATTTTCCGGTTATCTAAAGTTAAATTCTCCAAAATTTCCGTAAAATGAGGTATTGTATACCTTTAATTTTTACAAAACTACAAATTTTGCAGAAATTTAACATGATCCAAAATGATTGTTCAACACTTCTATAAATATCTATAGATACATATAAAGATTTTTTCGAAAAATCTTTTTTTTTTACATAATAGTTCGCAACAGTCGATAGCACTTTTGTGGGTGAAAGTGATCCCGAACTTTGAAATGGGACAGTCTACGTCATTGTGAATAAAATACAGGCTCCATGGAATGTCAAATTTGTAGTAACACCAGATCCCTGAACAATCTATGTTGACTATTGACCATAGCAGAAAGATGCCGAAAGCCAGTGCCTAAACGTCAAGAAGATCGCCACACTGATCGATGAAAGGGGTCGGTGCTCCACGCATGATGTTATAATTCCGTCCGAGAGAAATTTCACTTTCCGAAACAAGACGTCGCGTCGGTAGGGCTAGCCGAGTAGCAAATCAGACTTGATACAAAGATCGCACTTTTGCTTTTGTTAAGTCGATCGAGATTTAATAGCAGCTCGCGCGCGGCGTGTTTTGAAAATGTGATAATTAGCTCAGCAGAGCGACCAACGACGGCCAGAAACAACTGCGCCATCGTGTTGTTTTTTTTGTTTAGCTATTTTTGTATTTATTAGGTACGAGCCTCTGTAAACCTATAGGTTTAATCTAGAGATAGAGAGAAAGACGCGTGTCTGTATCTCCTCATACATTTTGCTCAGGTCTTGCTTGACTGATCTTACCGTGTTTCTCCCTGGTCCGAGCCAGGTGAATTGTGTGTGATTTTGATCGTTCCGCGCTGGTTGAGGTTTTCAAATCATAGATTCAAGTAAACGGAAAGTGAAATCACGTGCCCGTAAAGTGACCATTTCATAAAATTAATCGCAGTAACTTTGAACCCACCGTAGAACCGAATCATATTTGATCCAACAAATCGGATCCAATGCCAGAAAAAGCATCTTCGCTTGATGTCGGAAATGGCATAAGGACATGTCTGCTAACGGAATTTGCGCAGTGACAAAACCGGCATTGTTTAAAATTTTTCCATCAAGCCAACAAGCTTAAGGTAAATAAGTCGACAAGACAGGTAGCTGATGAGATAATATGCACGCTCCTTTTTTACACTTAAAATTAAGTTGTTTTGGTTCAAAACAGCACTTCAGTGGCAGCCCTCAACTTTGAGTTCGACTAGGCAATCGTAAAACTAAGTTCTGATAGGCATACTCAATACTAAGTTCGGCAGCCGAACTCAATTTATCATTTTTATTCGAGGGTTGTTTATTTTCAGGGAATTAAAGGATGGTTAAAATTTGTTGTACCCGGATGTTGCTGTTCCGGAACATTGCATAGTAATTACAGAGCAGTGGAAAGTTTTGATACTCTCGGTCAAGACAAAACTTCCGGATGTTACTTCCCACGGGAAGTAAATAACATCCAGAAGTTTCCGGACATTCCAAACCGCTCACTATATGATGACAATGATGGACAGAATTTTAAGCTGACAACGGCGGACATTCCATTATGAAGTTCCTCCATAGTCTTCCAGTAATTGTTCCGGAATGACAAAATTTGCGACGTGTTCGTTGGGTGCTGTTCCGGTTCGAAGTGAACTTGCTAAGTGTTTTCAGTCCAAGTAAGAGAGTTCAATTTTTAAGTCCATAAGGTCGAACTCAGCTTTGTTCCCTCGACGAAGGAAAAAAGGGATCAATTTTGACTTCGCACCTCGAACTCCATTTTGAACCATCGCAAGGAGGAAAAAGGGTACTTAACTTTTAGTTCATAGAATCGAACTATGTTTTGAACCTCGGTCATACTTAATTTTGAGTTTAAAAAAAGGAGCGTGTGGGATTTCCTGTTGACAGATGGACTTTTCTTCTTCGGATTCTATTCGCCAATGCTATATGACCAACGTTTCCGTTTATACTCCTTAGAGTTTACAATCTTCTATACTCCGTAGAGATATTTTGCATTCTTTTATACTCCGTGGAATGGTAGAGTACTTTATTTCACTTCACCTAACTGTCTATCATACAAAAACCATCTCCATGGTTACTTTACTAGTTGTTTATTAAGTATGTGTATGTTGTTATTTGTCCCATTGATTACTACGATGAGACAAATCTCAATACTCCTCCTGAACATACACATTCGCAATCTTCTTACTGCCTTCGGCGACTCCTTCTGAAGATGGGGCTGCTCCTCTTCAACGCACGCACCGGACCTCATTCATCGCCTTCATAGCACGACGCTCTTGTCCATGTTGCAGCTCGACGACCTTCCATGGCACCAGTTCAACGACCCAGATCTCGGTGGCTTGACGACCTTCCAAGGCACCGGGTCCGACCACCTTCCAGTGGCTTCCGGTACGACGGCTTCCCATGGCTCTGGACCGATGACCATCCATGCTCTTGTCTCGAAGCTATCCCTACGCCTCGAAACTTTCCCTACTAGGTCTGACACCTTCCAGTCTGACGACCACCACTTGGCTTTCCGGTCCGACGACCTGGCACTGGCTTGACGACCTTCCGTAAAATCCGCTCGCAAGTCCTCCCTTGGCTCCTCGTCCGACGACCACCATCTGGTTTCTGACTTGACGACCTTGCATGATACAGGCCCACCGACCTTTCTTGGCTTCCGGTTCGACGACCTACCAGTAGTGGCTCTGGCCCAACGGCCGCATTCGTGGTCCTAGCCCAACGACCTTACATGACACCGATCCGACGACCTTGTTTGGTCCCGGCTCTTCTAATGGACTCCAGTTCCCTCCCTAGGAACCGATTCAAAGACCTTCCAAGGTACCTGTTCGGCAAATTCCCGTGTTTCCTGGATTGTCGATCCACCTGGATTTCCGGTCTGACGACCTTCCAGTTGGCTCCTGGTTCTACAAACTTCCACGGTTCCCGACTAGTTGACCTTGCTTGGCTCCGGATTGTTGGTCTTCCATCGGCTTCCCGGCTGGCTGACTGTCCACTCTTGATTCCGCTTCTCTTCCTTTCCACTAGTGCTGGGCCCGTAACCTGTTGTTGGTAGCACTTAGGCAGTTCTTGGTGATTCAACTTGGAATACTTTTTTTAATTTTGATTCCATCGAATATGTTGTTGGAAGCACTCAGGCAGTGGAAAGAAGAAACTTGTTCTGTTCTTGGTGGTAGAACTTGGAATATTCTATTGCACTTCACCTAATTGTCTATTTTACAAAAAAAAAAAACATCTCCATGGTTATTTTACCAATTGTTCATTAATTATGTGTATGTTGTTATTTGTCCCATCGATTGCTTTGATGAGACAAACTCAACTCAAACTCAACAGAACACTCAAACTAGGTAGTGAACCAAAATTCACAAAATTACTTCAGACCTGTTTGATATTTGTCTTATTTTATATTGATTTTGTATGACATCCTCCCCTTTTTGAAGGTGGGGAGGTCTTTTAATGCAATTTATCTGGTCGAAACTGGCTCGTGAAGCAAATTTTAGAAAAATAACATTTTGCGTATTTTAAATTTCATATGACCTTTTATCCCTCGTTTTGAAAGAGAAAATAAGTATTCTTTCCAATCTTATTTTAGACATCTATCGTTCGTTTTGATCGAAAACAATGAATTATCTGGTCACAGTTACATAACAACTTATTTGTAACAAATATCATAAAAATCACTGAAATATTTTTTAGCTATGTTTTTTTATGGGACCTCCTTCCCCCTTGAAAAAATGCGATTTTTTTCAGATATTTTTTTTTTTAAGTGATTATGACTGATGTGGTGAGATCTTAAACGAAAACAAAACAATCCATCTCGAATTTGATGTGAGCATTTCAGTTGGAAGTTTTGTTTTCTCGTTGAGTAAAATCTCTCTTTTTCACACAAACATTATTGTTTCATTCGGAGTTGAGCGCCTTACATAACGATGTTTATTTCCCGTGAAACGAATGTTAAAATCTGTCTAGGAAAGTTGAAACAAAATATTTTATTGTATGTACACAATAAAAAACAACCACCAGCCGCGGTGTTAAAAGTTATAAATCAATAAATGCGTCATCTAAAATGCCGGGCAAATAACAGGAGTTGTAGGATTTTTTTTTTTCGTTCATACATAAGACATTTTTTCGGACAGTATTAATTGCTGCGTGTCTAAATGTTCCGCACCATAATTGGAGGACAGAAGCTTCCGTTCAATGGTACAATGTATTGTCATGACCGATAATGTAACCATTGTTTTTTCTTCGCACTTACTAACTCCAACGTACGTACATACAAAGTCTTTAACGACCTGTGACAACTTCGGAATTGATGATTCGAGTCATGTTTCATTAAGCCAAATGGACCTCGATCAATGCTGTTACATATTTGGGGAAGGCACCTCACTTTCCATACCAACTATTTTGTTCATCTGACTGACTGCTGGATTCCACGCTCTTTTCGACCAGTTTCATCGAGAGGGGGGAGGGAACGGAAACCAATTGGTTAACCCGTATCTACTCAAGGTCACAGTCCGGCCTCTGAATAGAAAAAAATAAACTCACCAGAATGCCAAACGTCGACGCGCACGCAAACAGGAAGTTGGAATTTAGTCATAACCATTTTCTCTTTTTTTTTCGCTGATCGTTGTTCATTGAGTAGTAGGCCTAACTCAGTTGGGGTTGCATAGCGACTGCGCCCATAATTTCGATTTCATGCGTGGGAAAATATCGGGCCCGTACGCTTAGCGAGCTTAACATTATTCCTGCGGATCAAATTTAGCGTTGGAGAAATTGATTGGCTACAGACACTGAGGAATGGGGAAACTTTCAGTAGGTAATACTCAGCAGTAAGGGTAGCATAAAAAGAATTTGCCCAGCTTTGTCTCATCTTAAAAAAACAGTTGCATCATGAAAAATTGCAAACGAGATTACACTGGATCTTTTCACAAACTGTAAAATAATGTACAAGAATTATTGTCCTTTATTAGGGTTGTTATGTAAACCTTCTCGATTGAGAATTGCTGCTTTGCTTTCTAACAAGTTAATACAGGCCAAGGAATATTTAAAGAAGGTAGTGCCGACAGCCATATTGGATTTCATTATACAATCTGTCGTGACGTCATTGTTGTCTTCCAAACAAAAATTGTATCAGGTGTTGTTGACATTTTAGTGAGATACAGCGGATTTTATCTAAAAATTCGGTTTTGTTCATTCTTGGCTTGCTGTTGAAGCAGTTTCCGATAATTTGATCCAGTTTTGAAGCCATTTATCGTTCAGGGTAAGCGCTATTTCATTATTTTTTAATTCAAATGAATGATTTATTTCTTCCCTTCAGGATACTATCATGCGGTGTATTGTGTTTGTTGTAGAAAACGCGTTGGTGACCAAGAAAATGATTCACGGAAGCCTTCTTTCCATCGTTTTCCGAGAAACAAGGCCATCCGGAAAAGCTGGCTGAAGTTTCTTGGTCAACAAGAACCTCTGGACACTCATAATCGTTTTATATGTTCCTTTCATTTCGATCCAGAATCATTCTTCCACCATTTACAAGATGGATTTTGGAAAACGAGATTAAACACGACAGACTTTATCTAATTTTGGTAATAAGGTTTCCAGTAATAAAAATTAATTATATCTTGTAGTCATTCCGACCATCCGGCATCCTTTCAAAATGGCAACCGAAAACTCCAGATCCAAGCGCATTGCATTTCGTGATTTGAGAAAGGAGCTGAATGCAATGCGAGGGAGGGCTGAGGTTTCCTGTAAACCGGCGTTAGAGGAAGACACTAGTAACATTAGTAATAACGCAACATTATTGGAACCATCCATCCCTACTGATACGATTGCTGAAGAAATGGAATCGTTGAGAAATGAGCTAAGGGAAAAAACGATTAAGCTACAACGAGCAGTATCTGACCTCCAACAATGCAGAAAAGAATTAGAAGAATCGCACCAAAAAATCATCGAACTAAAAAATTTGAACGAGCAACTTCAAACAGTTCACAGTTACCAGGCTGTTGAAAAGGCTCGATCAGTTCTGCAAAAACGATTTACTAAAAACCAAGCCGAAATTATGTTGATGGAGAAGAAAAGAGTTGAAAAATGGACATGTGAAGAACTGGCGATGGGGTTTACTTTAAAATATTTGAGTAAACCTGCCCTCAACTTTGTTATTAATCAACTAAATTTCCCGATGCCTTCTTCAAGAAGCTTAATGACACATGCCGCTCAACTAAATATGCGCAATGGGTTTCTTTTCGAAATCATTGTCATAATGAAAGCATTTTCGGCTACGTTGTCTGAAAGAGACAGAGTTTGTGTTTTTTTACATGAAGAAATGTCTTTGGCAGAGGGTTTTGAATACGACCGCAAAAACGATGACGTTATTGGACCGTGCTCGAAATTGCAAGTGAGTAAATTAAAATATAATCAATGTATTAGGTCTATGTTTTTACAAAATTATTTCTTCTGTAGCTGCAAACAATAAAAATATTTATAACGTTTTAGGTCATAATGATGCGAGGACTATTTGGTTCGTGGAAACAACCTATTTATGCCGATTTTGAGGTTAAAATCGCCCTTGAGCTTTTATACGAAGCATTTCGTCTTGTTTATGAAGCTGGGTTCAAATGCGTTGCGTATGTCTCCGACTGCGGCGGTGGAAATCAGTCCATTTGGTCAACAATTGACCTGAACGAAGATATAACCTTCTTATTGAACCCATCAACAGGAAACAAAATCTATCTTTTCGCCGACGTCCCTCACACGATAAAATTGGTGAGAAATTAATTGTTTGATAGTGGTTTTATCCTTGACAATCGTACCTTCATTCCAAATGTTAACCATCCCCTCAAATTAAACCCACTATGGAAGCTCACCACGAAAATGAACACAGAAATTTCAGACACTTTTTTTCAACGAAGAACATTTAAAAGTAGAAGGCCAACAGCGCCAAAACGTTGCGTGGGCTGTGAAGATCTTTCAAGAAGGTATGCGGTAGCCCTTTTAAGAAATGTTGGAACAAATTTAGCTAGAGAACTATCGGAATTCAACAAATTTAGCTAGAGAACTATCGGAATTCAACAAATTTAGCTAGAGAACTATCAGAATTCACTTTAACTGTCAACGACTGGTTCGATGTTATGAATTCGCAAATTCTGAAGGAATCTCTTCTCCTGAAAAAGCCTTACGGGACTTATTTAGAGCTTCAAGATGCTGCTCTCGATAAAATGTATCATTTGATGAAAACATCTATACCAGGACGTAAAAATAGTATCCAGGTGAGTAACAAAAAGATGTTTAATCTCTACTTATTGTAAGATTAAAAAACCATATTTTTTCGATTAAAAAACCATAATATTTCATGTGTTCGATTGTTTTCAAGGTTTTTCAAAGAGCCATAATGATGTCAATTGTCTCAATGAAATCATTGTTTCGGGACATGCAGAAAAGATTTGACATCCAGTTCATTTTAGCAGCAAAGCTAAACCAGGATGCACTGGAAAATCTATTTTGCATGCTGCGTTCTCAAGGCGGAGCAGAGCTAATGACCACCCTAGTCCATTGAACGCGTTGTGGCGTTTGAGGGTGATAATTCTCGGAAGAAATATGACCATGATATCTAAAGGCCAGAACACCAACGACCAAAATCAAGAAAAATTTGCAGTCTTGGAAGTTCTCCATGACCTTAAGAAAAATTCTTCGAAAGCAGTAATGGATCTAGAGGAGGCTGCCGAAGTTATAGACAAGGATATTTCACTAGATGCTTCACTAAATGATCCAGAAATCCAAAACGAATCAATCGCCGAAAACTTTACGACAGAAGTTGATGGTTTCGAGTACTTGGCTGAAGCCATGTGTCGCAAATTTAAAAATGAGTTTGAATATCTGGCAGCATTACAAGAGATCTGTCAGGAGTCGAATCTTTATTAGATCATGACTATGCGTTTCCGAAATTTTATGTTCAACATATTTCAGTGGGTGGCCTCACAAAACCTTCTGATCAATGGTTGGAGCAAGCCAAAAGGCTGGAAATCGGATTTAAACGATTCCATGGAGATAAAATTTCAAAAATTACAAAAGTTTGTAAGACAGTCTCAGATTCACTTAAATCTAAAAATCCAGATATACCGGAAAAAATAGTTGAACATTTCACACGACACCGCACATATATAAGAATCAATACTCTAAATAGAATTTTGAAAGAAAAAAAGGCTTCAGAAAAATGTGTCAAGCGTCTCAACAAACAAGGACCTTTTCCATTGACCAAAGATAAGAAAAAAAATTAAGAAAATTCTTATTTAATTCCGATATTGATATTCTTTCAATAAACAGTTCATAAATGAATTGATGATCATGAAAAACGTTTATTACTTGAACTATTTTGAAAGAATTTCCTAAACGAACAACTTTATATTAAACTTTATACACAATGAAAAATCTCAAAAAATTATATTTTCACATTAAACTGGTTTTCACTATACTTGACTTTCGATAAAAAGGTCCAAAACAATTTAAAATCGCTAAATCATTTCATTTTCTTAACGACTGATTGGTGTTTGTATTGTTTTCGAAAAATTTATCTACGAAATAAGCTACATCAAAGATTGTTTTCAAATCTTATAAATATACAAATCGATTGATTTTTATCTATTCTCTGATTGTATAGAGGAAAAATAATAAATTTTTCACTACTTATTTATCAATTTCAACAAAAAGTTTATTTTTACATATCGATTTCAAAGCCTTTGGCAACAGTGACGTCACCAGCTACACCAGTGACGGCACACCAAGCAAGGGTGCCTCGGTACTACCTCCTTTGAATATTCATTGAATACAGGCTGAAAAGAATATGTAAAACGAAAAGAATGCATGGCTAGATTAGTGTTGCTTAGTTAGTCATTTTAGTCATGAATCATGATGGAATCGGCTATGCCAAAAATCATTCAGTGTTGAATCAACCTCAACATCATTTATGGAGATAGAACTAATTGTGAAGTGCAAACAAATAACAATGCGGAACCAACTATGTGACTTGGCAATAGCTAGGGGACTTTTTGTTTTGTGAAATATTTGATAGGTATATATTGACATTAGACTACAGTGAAACAAGCAACTTTAGAGAGATGGTTCAGTACATTCTGACCGTAAACTCAAATCAAAAAAATTATTTTATGTCCCAAAAATGTTAGAGATAATTTTATGTCAATGGGTTTGTGTGCAAATAAAATATCCCGACCAATCAAGATCACACGCTTGTATAGATTTGGCCGCGAGTGACCTTCGTCGCTGTTACAATGATCTGGTTGGTTAAGTCAAGTCTCATATTTTTTTGTTCATTCGCATAAATGCTCAGAATGCAGTACCCTTGCGCATCCATGTATCTACGTGGTTGATCCAGGTTGAGCTCGTTACTCTTTAATTAGGCGAACCCCACACCAGCTGTTGTTCGTTTCGTTCATTCATACACGTTGCTTTATGGCAGCTAATACTCAGGTCAGAAGTGGGTCAATTGAATTCAATAACGCGCTGGGTGGAACAATTTGCACAAAATAGGGAACGGTAGGAAGCTTTGAATTTCAAATCTACGTCGGATTTAGTTCATACCTTCGCACACATAACATTCTTGGCCTATATTTTCCGGAGACCCTTCAATGGGCTCGCATTGGCATCGGTTGTTGGATAAAATCAGGCTCGGTTAATGGAAACATGACTTAGTCGATACGCTGATTTTGACGCCATTGTCACAACGTTGTGCGTTCCTAACAACGAGCAAATCATTATTCAACCGAATTACAGTTATAAACGGTTGCGAATAAATTGCCCCACAAATTCCGCCCATTTGCCGTCGTGGTCGATTTGCTCTGTTGACAATTGTTGTTGGGGTCCAATTTTGGTTGAACTGAATGAACAAAAGCGCGCCGAAAATTCGGTGGTTTTTTCTGTTCATCTCACACAATTCTGTCGACGTCTTGTAGCGCCAGCCAGTTATTCAGTTTAAAGCCGAGCAAATTGGTGTCATTTGTCAAACTCTTCTTGAAAGTCGTCTACCAGCCCAATGGTTATGTTTCAGCATCTTTTTTTTTATTTTCTCGGGAGAAGACATAAATTTGATCAAAACGGTTAATTGAGCTTCACCCATTTGTTATTGGTATGAAGTCCGCTGGTGGTTTTGAAATTGACCCTTGGCTAATTGGTGCACCTGTTTGAAAAGCTGGCAGCATTGGGATTTAACAAGCTTTCCAACACAGGTTCTATCTAGCAGTTCATTACTGTACCCAGTACCCACGGATCTAATCTTACGCCATTTATGCGGAACCCCAGCTTAGTACTAACACTGGCATCAAATTACCCATAAAATATCATTTTTTCAACTAAAATTTACCCTTAGCCAATGTATTGCTAGTTTTTTTTACTGATACATCGAAGCAATCATGAAAACCTAAAGTGTATCGAGGCAATCCATGATTTTAACATCAAGCATATGGAGTGAAAATTTAGTCAGTTCTATATGTTAGTCTTAATACAAACCAGATCGAAATAAAGTAATCTCTAAGACGTAACATTTACTCTAAGAGCACCTGTATACGCGGTCCAAACAGCCGGTTTATTTAGAGCCAAATTTCGACACAAGTGTGGAGTATAGCAAAACTAGTTCCGTCCATAATGAATTTTGAAGATAATTGGATTCCAATTTCCATCCGATAGCCCTTAGTTAGTCGGCCGACCGTCATCTTGAAAACTCATCTTTTCGCGCACATCATTGGCAATACCGCCATTCCAAAGTCGTGCTTCGAGTGATCCCGACGCAGTTTGCATAGTGAAGTGATTGATCGTTATTTTCCCCGTAAGGCACCCTTATAGTCAGTGCGATTCCCGACTGTAGATTCCTGCTAGCCTGCACCGAACCTCACAATTGGAGACCCTGTCAGGTATGTTCTTTTTTTTAGACTTGTCATTTTGGTAGACATTTTGAATTCATAATAGTGAAATTTTTTTTGTATTTTTCACAGATTGCAAAACATCTTTATTATAACGTTTTTTGGCAGTGCTTTTTCATTTAACGGATGGCTCTGCTACGAGGCTGGAAAATTGATTTTTTAACGCAATAAAACTTCCGCCGAAGCGAAAAGATCGGTAGCCATTTTGAATTCAGAATAGTGAAACCTTCTATAGTTTTCCACACATTATTAAATATCTTAGAATATATTTTAGTAGTGCCCCTATTTTTTATCTATCGGTTGGTTTTGCTATGAGGCTCGTTAGTTACATAAGAAAAAGTTTATTTTTTTAACGCCATCAGACTTCCACCAAAGCAGAAAGATTTACTTTTTTTTGGGCAGCCATTTTGAATTGATGCTCGTGGGAACACATTGTAGTTAAGATAAATACCGCAACTCAGACCTCCACCAGATAAAAAGAAATAACTTGATAGCTTACATAAATTGTGGTGCGATGCAGACTTCCGTCTGATAGTCCTTTTTAGATGTAGCTGTTTTGCGAGATGAAGACTTCCGCAACGTTGAAACAGTTAAATGGTCGTTTTCCAAGGCGCGATACAGGCTTCCGCCTGATGGTTCTGTTTTGCGAGATGAAGACTTCCGCAGCGTTGAAACAGTTAAATGAGTGTTTCTATGGCGCGATGTAGACTTCCGCCTGATGGTTTTGTTTTGCGAGATGAAGACTTCCGCAACATTGAAACAGTTAAATAATCGTTTTCTATGGCGCGATACAGACTTCCGCCTGATAGTCCCCTTGAGATGTACCTGTTTTGCGAGATGAAGACCTCCGCAACGTTGAAACAGTTAAATGAGTGTTTCTATGGCGCAATGCAGACTTCCACCTGATGATTCTGTTCTGTGAGATGAAGACTTCCGCAACGTTGAAACAGTTAAAGGATCGTTTTCCAAGGCGCGATGCAGACTTCCGCCTGATAGTCCTTTTGAGATGTAGCTGTTTTGCAAGATGAAGACTTCCGCAACAGTGAAACAGTTACATGAGTGTTTCTATGGCGCGATGCAGACTTCCGTCTGATGGTTCTTTTTTGCGAGATTAAGACTTCCGCAACGTTGAAACAGGTAAATGATCGTTTTCCAAGGCGCGATGCAGACTACCGCCGCGCCTGATAGTCCATTTGAGATGTAGCTGTTTTGCGAGATGAAGACTTCCGCAACGTTGAAATAGTTAAATGAGTGTTTCTATGGCGTGATGCAGACTTCCGCCTGATGGTTCTGTTTTGCGAGATGAAGACTTCCGCCTGTTAGTCCTTTTGAGATGTAGCTGTTTTGCGAGATGAAGACTTCCACAGCGTTGAAACAGTTAAATGATTGTTTTCTATGGCGCGATGCAGACTTCCGCCTGGTGGTTCTGTTTTGCGAGATGAAGACTTCAGCAACGTTGAAACAGTTAAATGATCGTTTTCCAAGGCGCAATGCAGACTCCCGCCAGGTGGTTCTTTCTTGCGAGATGAAGACTTCCGCAACGTTGAAACAGTTAAATGATCGTTTTCCAAGGCGCGATGCAGACTTCCGCCTGATAGTCCATTCGAGATGTACCTGTTTTGCGAGATGAAGATTTCCGCAACGTTGAAACAGTTAAATGAGTGTTTCTATGACGCGATGCAGACTTCCGCCTGATGGTTCTGTTTTGCGAGGTGAAGACTTCCGTAACGTTGAAACAGTTATATGATCGTTTTCCAAAGCGCGATGCAGACTTCCGCCTGATGGTCCTTTTGAGATGTAGCTGTTTTGCGAGATGAACTTCCGCAATGTTGAAACAGCTAAATGAGTGTTTTTATGGCGCGATGCAAACTTCCGTCTGATGGTTCTGTTTTGCGAGTTGAAGACTTCCGCAACGTTGAAACAGTTAAATGATCGTTTTTTCAAGGCGCGATGCAGACTTCCGCCTGATAGTCTTTTTGAGATGTCGCTGTTTTGCGAGATGAAGACTTCCGCAACGTTGAAACAGTTAAATGATCATTTTCCAAGGCGCGATGCAGACTTCCGCCTGATAGTCCTTTTGAAATGTAGCTGTTTTGCAAGATGAAGACTTCCGCAACGGTGAAAAAGTTACATGAGTATTTCTATGGCGCGATGCAGACTTCCGCCTGATAAGACGGAACGTTCGATTATGAGTTACGGTACTAATGCTAGATTATTACTACTCGTGGTGCGACGAAGACCTCCGCCAAAATAAACCATTATTGTATAACTGATGTTCAGGCGTGATTCAGACTCCCGCCTACTAAAGCTTAATTGAGACCAATTGTTTAATTTCCAAATGAACTAATCTGAAAGGCGGTACGAAGACTTCCGCAAGTGAAATTAGTATTAGAAAAAAATACGATTAGTAATACCGCTAAAAGCCAACAAAATTAAACAGTTTTAAGATTACAATTATCAAAGAGTAAAAGAAGAGAAAATAGTTTCAAAAACATTTGTACATATTGCTGCAGTGAATCCTATTCTTGATGTTCAATGCATTGTTAAACATTCGTTTTTTCTTAACTCGAATACTTTAGCCTCTTTAGAAAATTCTATTGTTCTTGAAACATTCTTTTGCTATACTCCACACCAAGCAACCGCATCCGTGCTCGATTATGCCTGTTTCATCTCAAAATTTTTTAGAACTAGTATAAGGATTGCTCCAAAATTGCTGAGATTAGGATCCTATTTGACGCAGTTCTAAACCGTTTGACAGTTAATGGAACAGAGTGGGGTTGCCAGTTTTTCACTTGATTGGATCAAATTTCGTCGGTTCAATTCTTATATAAATTAGGCCCAAAAATAAATCACCGATACAGGTGCTCTAAGAGATCGCTCAGCAAGAATTGAAAGTTTAAGTAGGCGTTGCCTTGCAAGGACGTCAAAATTTCCGCTCCTTGAAAAAAAAAATGTTAAGAAATAAGGAAAATAGTGTACAAAAGATTAATCGAATTACGAATCCAGATGATTATAACCACGAAGATAAACAAAATTGTGAAGTGCGCTGTAGTGAACGTGAGAATAGGAAAATCGGCTTCAGAGGTTTCGATTGCATAGGTCCCAGTATGAAATCAGCATCAGCCCTGCCGCTGCCAACTAAAGACGCACGGATCCGAATCAGTGAAAAATTTATTCTCTCAATGACAACTTATTTGGTGAGATCCAACCTTTCTTATAGTTTAAATCTTTACCTTTCCTTTTTTTTTAGAAACCTATATGAAGCGTTTGGAAGGCAAATCCACGCGTTTTTCCTCCCTTGTTCCAGTATCTTTTGCGGTATTCCCCACATGGTTCGCCTGGCCGTAGTAATCTCTACAATGAATGTTTAAATGTAAAAGAGAAAGAAAAGTGAAGGACAGCGATTTTCGTTTTGATAAGTTTTGATCAAGCATTTGCCAACCACGATGCAATCAAAGTCAATCAACCGTGCTAGAACTTGTACGGGCTGAGGTATCCCTTTGCTAATCATCGAAAGAAACCACACCACGGGAAGTTGATGCCCACACAACGCAACACGAACGTTAGGTACTTTTCGATAATCTAAACATAAGGTACCACAGCCAATCGACATCATCGGTCGCGTAGATCCCACGCGCTAATAACCGAACGACTGCGCGGGTGCACGCCCGCCTATTTGTGATGCCAAAGGTATAGAGCTTTCGCTGCTTCTGCCCCCGCATTTTCCGGCAGCGACGCGAGACGCGAAGCGACAATCAATATGACACTTTGCCAGCAGGTATCTGATCGGAAGGTATACAAATTGTATAGCAGAGAAACCAGTTTTTGAGATCTTCTCGTGAAGGGTTTGTCTCCATCATTTCTAATTTCTGTATTGAAGCCTTTCTCAACCAACTCACTTGTTGTGACTTAGTTGCCGATCGCCGGTGTTGACGATTACGACCTAACCGTTTGCTAATCTCGCACTAAACTATGTTTTAAGCGCCGCGACTAGAGGTTGAACACTTGAGTCCCGCTTAAAGCGTGACCGATATTTCAATGGGGCGAGCCTCTTGTAATATCTTTCCAAGTCGCTTCAAGTGGTTGTTGCCACCAAGAAGTAAGCAAGCACCCAGTAAGTAGGCTCGCGCTAAATCGAATGGACAAGTGGGTTATTAACCAACCGTCAGCTACCGATGGCATTGACGACGATGTATCTTTTTTCCTCTGAACGATAAACGTGAATACCTGCGCGGTTTTTGTTGGGGTGATTTTTTCAGTTGAACTACTCAAACTTAAGCTTGACGTCCTACACACGGGTAGAACCTGTCAGGATTTTTTTTATCTCCCTTCGGTTAAACTGGGATTTTTTCTTCAAATAAAACGTATAAACAGGCGTCAAGTGCTTAGCTTAAGTTGAATCTATCGTAGTGACGGTATAGTAAAATGAAGATGTAAATTTACTGAATTTATATCTTGTTTCCTCGTTTGTTGTGGCAGTAGAAAAAAATGCTATCTGGCTTCCAAGTTTACTGTCAGTCAAATTGCTGGCGGCAATACAATGTATTGAAACATTTATACAGTGATAAAGTTTCTGCCGTTTGCCTTCATCTTGGTGTCATTCAAGTAGATAACTACATACTTTGTTTGATTTTTTTTTACATTACAAGATGTTCTCATACATTAAAATACTTAATTGTGCTCACCAAATTTGAATCGAATAAAAATTTTTTAATACGTTTATTACATACATTTCATACGTTAGGATGGCAGAAAAAAGGGACATGTCAATTTCAAAAACTGACCTTTTAAATTTTGTGAACAAACCAAAAAAAAAACGAACGTGTGCAAAACTTCAGCTCAATCGGACTTGATTTAGGAAGGGTGCCTATAAACTTACCAAATATCAATTTTTTTCAATCTCAAAAATTTGGTCAAAAATTAAATTTCTGGGATTTTTGTCATTTTTGAAATTTGTCTGTCTTCAAAACTCGCCATACAATTTTTTCTCAACAGCTGTTCTCCAATTCGCTGTTCTTCTTTGCTGTCCTCCCAACTCGCAAAGCCAAGTCTGTCCTCACGACTCACATTTTTCCAACAGTTGTCCTCAGAATACGCTGATCTTCTTTGTGGTCCTCCCAACTAGCAAAGGTAAGTCTTCATGACTCGCCTTTTTCCAATAGGCACAAAGGCAAGGCTGTCCTCACGACTCAATTTTTTTTTTTCAACAACTGTCCCCAGTACACTAACTCGCAAAGGTAAGGCTGTCCTCACGAGTCACCTTTTTTTTTTCAACAGCTGTCCCCAGTACACTCTGTTCTTCTTAGCGGTCCTCCCAACTCACAAAGACAAGTCCTCAAGACTCGCCTTTTTCCAACAGATTTTCGTCAGTACACTCAGTTCTTCTTTGCTGTCCTCTCAACTCGCAAAGGTAAGGCTGTGCTCACGACTCGCCTTTTTCAACAGCTGTCCTCCCAACTCCGATCTCGTAAAGGTAAGTCCTCACAAATCGCCTTTTTCCAACAGCTGTCCTCCCAACTTACTGTTCTTCTTTGCTGTACTCCCAGATGGCAGAGGTTATGCTGTCCTCACTACTTGCTTTTTTCCAAAAGCTTTCTCCCAACTTACTGTTCTTCTTTGCTGTTCTCCCAACTCGCAAAGGTAAACCCTCACGACTCACCTTTTTCCAAGAGCTTTCTCCCAACTTGCTGTTATTCTTTGCTGTCCTCCCAACTCGCAAAGGTAAGTCCTTATGACTCGCCTTTTTCCAACAGCTGTTTTCCCCTTTTTTTTCTTTACTGTAAGGCTGTTCTCACGCCCCATATTCTAACAGCTGTCCTCCCAACTCGCAAAGGTAAGGCTGTCCACTCGACTCGCCTTTTTCCAACAGATATTATCCCAAGTTGCTATTCTTCTTTGTTGTTCTCCCAACTCGCAAAAGTAAGGCTGCCCTCACGACTCGTTTTTTTTTTCAAACACCTGTCCTCCCAACTAGCTAAGGAAAGACTGTCCTCCGCGACTCGCCTTTTTCGCCTGCACTAGATTCTGAATAATATCGACGACTTCGCACTTAAGGTGCAGAACCTAACTGTGACCATCGACGCTTGTGGGCAAAAGGAGCTCAAGCGGACTTCTTCGTTGCTGAACGATTTCGTTTGCAAACTTTCCGGAACAAATGGAATTATAGTGGGCGTGGCATACCAGAAGTCTTCGCATGGTCGATTATCTCGCTTGCATAGTGTACCTTTTCAGTGTTGCCGGCTTAGTTTATGGAGATAAAGTCTGTTAACCATAGAATCTGGTCGGATGAAATAGATCATTTCTCTGTAAAGAAATAACGTACAACAAAAGTAAAAATGTCATTTTGTAGGATTTTTATTGCACTTTAAGGGAAAAATTCCTTAAAAATCATTCGTCAGCTTTTCGGATGAATTTTCGAACTGTTTTTGTGATACCACCCATCATTTTCTGCACAGTACTGCTGGTAACCTCATTCGCCATCTCGCCACCACTTTTCCATTTGAGCGGGTTTCTTCATGGTTCTGCCACATTTCTTCAGTTTGTCCTTAACTGTTGCCCAATATTTCTCGATGGGACGAAAATCCGGACAGTTTGGTGGATTGATACTTTTTTCAACAAAATCGATCTTGTTCTCCTTATACCACTAAACGACATCCCGGCTGTAGTGGCAGCTTGCCAGGTCCGGCCAGAACTTCACCGGACCTTTGTGGGACCGAATGAATGGCAAAACCCTCTTCTGGAGACATTCTTCTTTGTAAACATTTCCATTCATTGTGCCCCCAGTGATGAAAATCTTAGTCTTCTTCCCACAACTACAGATCCCTTGCCAAATCATCAACTTACGAGCAAATTTATCTGCGAAAACAATCTTGAATCTACTCGCAACATTCCCTTTACGCTTCGCAAGATGAAATTTGTTACCGGGTATTTGTCCAAAATCCATTTTGACGTAAGTTTCGTCGTTCATCAAAATGCATCCGTTGTACTTGGTCAACACTTTCTCGTACAACTTCCTTGCCCTGGTTTTGGCAACCAGGTTTTGTTTCAGCGTCCTGTTGGGGTGTTTGCTTGCATGATACGACCGCAAGCCTTCTCGCATAGAAATTCGTCGAGCTGTACTGTGGTTCGTCTTGAACTTTTGCAAGGAGATTCCAGGATTATTGTGAACTGATCGAATTACCTTTGCTTGCTTGCAGCTTCCGGTCATATGTTCCACTTTAACGCCTGGTTTGTTTTGCTCGATCCACCGTAAGGGTCTTCCGGTAACGTTGCAGAAACGAATTTACAGTCGATTCGGGATATTTCAGGAATTTCGCGATCTTTACCCCTGACCACGTCGGTTTCTCTACGTGAGTGTGCAGAATTTTCTCTCGCCTTTCGCGTTCTATCGTCGATAACTTTTGACCGGCTGCTTCAATCTTGATGAAATTTTCACTACTAAGTAAACAAACCATCCGGATCAAAACACTGTCAATAGATTCGCGATGTGACAAGTAGGGGCGCTGCAGTAAATGAAAAGATGCGACCAGATTCTATGTGAAACAGACTTTACATATTCTTCAGTTTACCTGCGTTTGACAATACAGCTTTTTTGAATAGACAAGTTTAAAACCCCTTTCTGATTCGGTTTTCATTTGTTCACCTACGGCCGCCAACTTTCGAGGGCTTAGGTCAACTTGAGGAACTACGCATCAACATACTCACCTAGATTTATAAATTCTGAGTCTTCGATGTGAGTTGTTTTTGTTTGATCGAACTGTCCAGGTCGAAGCCACTTAGACTGGGTAAATTATAGTGAAACCCTTTAAGATTCTATTTTAGTCCAGCATCAGATAAACAAACTTCACAGCAGCCAAACTTCTTTGCTGCCGATTGAACCCTGAAGGCTTGGGCAAGTGGAGAGGACACTCGAATTAACGAATGTAAACAAAATTCGGTTATTTTCAAAACCTTCGCGGTAACGTGGCACAGTAAAGTTGACCTGCTGGAGTTAATAAACCGTGGTATCTGTGCTGACTAGACGATGCTTCATGCTGCTCCAAGTCGGCAAATTGCGATGAATGTTTGCTGGAAGTTCAAATTTTACCTTACACTTCCAAGGCAAGAGTCAAAACACAAAAAAAAAAAACAAGTATGTTGTCCTACTAATGTCAATAAACTGCTGAAACAACACGCCTCGTTCAGTAGGCTTTGATGAATGGTGATCAAATAAGTTTCAACAGTGTTATAAAATGGTACACCGCGGCTGCTTTGATCGATTACTCTGTCGACTGTACTAAGATGTGAAGATTTTGACTTTGAAAATCTTAAATAAACATGTTCCGAACATGTACCTGAGTCTTCTTTGAATATCGTTTTGTGAATCAGCAATCGATCATACCGCCACCGGACAAGGAACCGGAAACCGGTTTTCGAATTAAAAGACTCTTGTTTAAAGTTGATGATTCAAGCCATACGTTACGGTTAACTTTCTCTAGAAAGTAATAATTGCTGGTAGACGTTGTTAAATCTGATTTTTTACATTAATTTTAATTTCAAATGGGTAAATATTGAAAAAAAAAATGTTGGGATTGTACTCTAGGGCAAGATTTATCTCCAACGCCATCGGGCCAGATCATGTAACGACACCAAATAACACTGCGGTGGAAGCCTTCTCGAACGTGACACCTTTCAGTTATAATGGTCACGATTCGGTTGCGCGAGCCTATCAGTAACTTGGTCCCATCGAACGTTCAAAAATGCGTCTGCTGTTCAGCAGATCTACAATTACCATTTTGTGTGCAAACTGTCCCCGCGCAAGAGTGATCGCATCGCGGCCATATCGGTTGCAGCGAAAACGAAGAAAAAAAAATGATGCTGCTACATAACATCTCCGTATGTTTGTATGCATGTAACATCGCATCCCCGATCTCGCAATCAATTAACATTCCTGGGAGCGAGTGTCGTCCCCGGCCGAACGACTGCTTCTGATAATTTGTTGCCGGCTGATTGATCACGAGATCCTTGTTGTTACGAGAACAGCTGCTGTACTGCTGTCCCCAAGATGCTCTTCAGAACGTGTTTTTATTAGCAAGGTGGGCTTGTGATATAGCTCAGTTGGCAAGTCTGTTGTCTCCTGAGCCGATGTCCGCGAGTTCGAGTCCAAGAGTAAACATCGAACACAGTTGTACCGGATAAGTTTTTCAATAACGATCCGCCAACTCTATATAATCGACTATAATCGAAACAAAAAAAAATCATCCTAAACGGATGAAAATCCTTAAAAAAAAAAAAAAAAAAAAAAAAAAAAAAAAAAAAAAAAAAAAAAAAAAAAAAAAAAAAAAAAAAAAAAAAAAAAAATTAGCAAGGTGTTTCAGATAACAACACTGGACAAGATTACCGCAAAACAATAAGAACCGAAAATCAATGAACATTTTTCAGATTACATGAACATAATCAGATAACATGTTTTGATTTTGTCGAAATATACACCCTTATTCTCATTTTCGATCGAATAGCATTCGTTCGAAAGTTTTGCAATTTCGTATTCTTGTTTTCGTTCGAGCGAATGAGAACAGTTCGATCTTTCGAACATCGTTCGTACGAACAAAACATTGCATTCCCGTTTTCGATCGAACGTATTTTTTCTACGGACTGTCAAACGCGAGTCTCATGCTGCGAACCATGATCGTTTAAAGCAATTAGTGAAGTTTAATATTGATTGTGGAATTCAAAAGTCGATTGAAATAAGATTGGATTCAAACCTGCGAAATTGTATGCTGCTAAATAACGAGATTTAAAAGACCAAATTTTATTATTAGTTGAAAAAAGCGTAAGTTTTATGTTGCGAATCTTGGACGTTCAATGAAAAAGTTTGCGATGTTGGGCGAATCAGAAATTGATATGTGGCTTAAAATAATAAAACTTCAAATAACAATTTATTTTGATATTGAATAAATGAGATTTTTATTCATCATTTTAAAGCAAAATTCGAATGTAAACATTTTTTTTTTTTGTAATTTCTTTATTTGAAACGGCTCATACCTTTAGGCTTTAAGGAGCCAAACTCGTTTTGTTTGATTACAATTGTGTGCTTATATCTAGTTCACTTTTTGAAGAAAAGATAGAAGATAGATAGGGAAATGTGAAAATAAAAAGAATTATAGACGAAGATCAATAGCTTTTAGGAAAAGATATATTTCGAACATGTAGTCCAAGTCTATCACAGCCAGCACATCTCTCACTGGAACATAGGGTGGTTTTCCTCGGGCCCTAAGGGAGTCTATAAAATTCGTTCTGGCGACAAGATGGACCTCGCACGACCAAACAATATGCTCGATGTCATGGTAACCTTGGCCACAACCACATAGATTGCTGCCAGCAATATCAAAACGATAGAGTACCGCGTCTAAGGAACAATGATTGGACATGAGACGGGAAAATATACGAATAAAATCCCGACTCAAGTTCAATCTATTAAACCATGGTTTAAGGCTTACCTTTGGGATAATCGAGTGGAACCACCGACCCTGATCATCCTCGTCCCATTTGCGCTGCCAGTTGACAAGAGAGTTTCTTCGAGCCAAATAGTAAAATTCGCTGAAGACGATTTCACGTTGATACGTGTCGCCTTCCATCGCTCCCACCTTTGCCAGAGAGTCTGCCTTCTCATTGCCCACTATCGAGCAATGAGAGGGAACCCAAACAAAGGTGATGGTAAAGCGACGTTTTGATAAAGCACTCAAATTATTTCGTATCTTCTCGAGGAAGTACGGCGAGTGCTTTCCCGGTTTTATCGAATGGATTGCTTCAACAGAGCTCAGACTATCCGTTACAATATAGTAGTGTCCATCTGGCCGTGATGCGATACTGTCCAAAGCCCAGTGAATAGCTGCTAACTCCGCTACATATACAGAGCATGGTGGCTGAAGACTGTGAGAGGCGCTAGATATTTCGTTGAACACTCCAAATCCTGTTGTTTCCTCTATAAGAGATCCATCGGTAAAGTACATTTTATCAGCATTGACGTGTCTATATTTAGCTTCGAAAATTCTTGGAATCAGAAGAGGGCGATGCGAGACCGGGATTCCACGAATTTCCTGCTGCATAGACAAATCAAACTGGACAGAAGAATGATCGTAGTCTGGGCTACAAACACGAGTTGGAGAATACGAAGAAGGGTTTACCTGCATTGACATGAGGACATGGTATATAGACATAAATCTAGTATGAAGATTTTGCTCAAGTAACCTTTCAAAATTCACAATCACCAATGGGTTCATGACCTCACACCTGATGAGGAACCGGAGTGATAGTAAATTGAATCGATCTTTAAGAGGAAGTATTCCTGCCAAAACTTCGAGACTCATGTTATGCGTTGAGGGCATACAGCCCAGAGCGATGCGGAGGCAGCGGTATTGGATACGCTCGAGTTTGATGAGGTGAGATTTGGCAGCTGACTGGAAGCAGAAGCTACCATATTCCATCACTGAGAGAATGGTTGTTCGATACAATTTTAAAAGATCTTCTGGATGGGCTCCCCACCAGGTGCCAGTGATTGATCGGAGAAAATTGATTCTTTGTTGGCATTTTCCTTTCAGATACTCAATATGGGCTCTCCAGGTACATTTGGAATCTAACCAAACCCCAAGATACTTGAAACACCTCGATTGAGTGATCGTTCTGCCTAGGAGTTGAAGCTTAGGTTGAGCAGGTCTATGTTTCTTAGAGAAAACAACCATCTCCGTTTTCTGAGCGGAAAACTCAATCCCAAGCCCCAAAGCCCAGGAAGACAATCTGTCTAAAGTATCTTGTAAAGGTCTGTGCAGATGAGACTCAGTAGATCCTGTTATAGATACCACGCCGTCATCTGCAAGTTGTCTTAGAGTGCAGCCTTCAGAGAGACAACTGTCGATATCACTTACGTAAAAGTTGTACAAAAGTGGACTCAAACATGAACCCTGCGGGAGGCCCATGTAAGAGATTCTTCTAACTGCTATATCTCCGTGAGCAAAGTTCAGATGTTTCTCACAAAGCAAGCTGTATAAGATGTTGTTCAATAGTGGAGGCAGACCCCGGGAGTGCAACTTGTCTGATAAAACCTCTATTGAGACTGCATCAAAAGCTCCCTTTATGTCTAGAAACACTGAAGCCATTTGCTCACGTTTTGCGTACGCCATTTGTATCTCTGAAGACAGCAAAGCAAGACAATCGTTTGTCCCTTTGCCCCTTCGAAACCCAAATTGAGTATCTGAAAGGAGACCATTTGTTTCCACCCATTTGTCCAAACGAAACAATATCATTTTCTCCATCAATTTGCGTATACAAGACAACATCGCTATTGGACGATACGAATTGGGATCAGACGCTGGTTTTCCGGGCTTTTGGATAGCAATGACTCTTACTTGTCTCCACTCTTGGGGAACAATGTTGTGCTCCAAGAATTGATTAAATAAATTTAACAAGCGAAATTTGGCGGCATCCGGAAGGTTTTTCAACAAGTTAAACTTGATTTTATCAATTCCCGGAGCTGAATTGTTGCAAGAGAGGAGGGCAAGTGAGAATTCGACCATCGAAAAGCTGGAATCCAGATTGCACCTGTCTGAGGACACATTCCGGACAATTTTTTGGTTTGGTGTGGAATCGGGGCAGACTTTCCGTGCAAAGTTGAATATCCATCTATGTGAATGTTCCTCACTTTCATTTGTTGAAGATCGATTACGCATGTTTCGTGCTACTTTCCACAAGGTATTCAAGGACGTTTCTCGTGATAAACCCTCCACAAATGTACGCCAATGTGCTAGTTTTTTCCCTTTAATCAATTTTTTGAATTGATTTTCAAGGGACTGATATGCTTGAAAATGATCGAGGGTTCCATGTTTTCTAAAATCTTTGAATGCTTTTGATTTGTCCTTATAAAGCTTGGAACACTGGTTGTCCCACCATGGGTTAGGAGGCCTTCGACGTACAGATGAATCTGGGATGGGTTTCGTTTGAGCACAAACTGCGCTATCATGTATCAAACAAGCTAGAAAGTTATACTCTTCCAAAGGAGGAAGAACATTCATAGAATTGATGGCTGTTGTAATCGTGTCCGCATATTTTTTCCAGTCGATGTGTCTTGTAAGGTCATATGCCATATTTGTTTGATTCGAATTGCTGGCCCCATTGGTGATTGTGATTTTGATTGGTAAGTGGTCACTACCATTGGGATCAGGGATTACCTTCCACTGGCAATCCAATGATAGTGAATTTGAGCAGAGTGAGAGGTCAATTGCACTTGGTCTTGCAGGAGGTTTAGGTACTCGTGTTTTTTCACCCGTGTTCAAAATTGTTAAATTGAAACTGTCACAAATGTCATAAATAAGAGTAGAACGACTATCGTCAATTTGTTCTCCCCAGACAGTTCCATGTGAATTGAAGTCACCCAGGATCAACCTTGGCTCAGGAAGTACTGAGCACAGGTCCTCTAGGTGATTTCGATCCACTGCAACTCTATGAGGCCAGTACAAACTGACAACGCATAAGTCCTTACCTCTTATAGTTGTATGACATGCAACAGCTTCAATTCCTCCTGATAAAGGGAGGTGGATTCTAAAAAAGGAGTGGCGCTTATTGATCCTCAAAAGCACCCCACCATAAGAATCGTTGCGATCCAGACGGATAATGTTAAAATTGTGGAAGAAGATGTTTGATTCGGAAGAAAGCCATGTTTCAGAAAGGGCAAAAATATCGCAACTAGTTTCATGAAGAAGAAATTTGAACGGATCCAGTTTAGGGATAATACTACGACAATTCCACTGTAACACAGTGATATCTCCGACCTCTCGACTTAAATTAGCCATCGAGAGAGATAAACACTGAAAGAAGGGGCCAAGTTTGCATCAATTGCTTCAAAAATGTCTTTAATACAGGTAACATCGAGGTTACAATGCTCCTGACCGATTCCGTTGCGTTGAAAAACGTGAAAACTCCATTTAAAATGTCGGAAAACTTGAACAGTCCCGATTGAGTAGACGGTTCTGGCAATACTTCATTAGGCTTTGGGGTCTTAGAAGTCTCTGGTACTTGTGGTTTATTCTGGGGTACAAACTTCTTGGAGAATCCAGGAGGGAAAAGCTTATCTTTTACAGAAGTTGTCGGTTTTTGTGTGGCGTCAATTTGGGAACTAAATGTTGGAACCTTTTTTGGAACTCTCGGGGTCTTAGGAGCAGGTTTTGCTCGCTTCCGAGAGTTAGCAGCAAAAATTACTGGGTGATCTTGATCAGTGGAGTCTGTGTCATCATTGTCCACTGGCAGCACTGAGAAAAGGTTGGAGGACTGAGGTTGGATCGGGGGCGCCGCGCTCTTCAAAATTGCGGCATAAGACCGCTTCGACCGTTCTTTTAAAGAGCGCTTTTGACTATCCCAGCGACTCTTGTATGCCTCGCACGAGGAGATATCATGGGGTGAGCCCCCGCAATAGACACATTTCTGCTCTATTGCTGAGCACGCTCCTGCCCCATGATTCTCCCCGCATTGGGGACAGCGTTGCTTATTGCAACAGTGTGATGCTGTGTGCCCCAACTTAATGCAATTTTTGCAATCCATGGGTCGAGGCACAAAGAGCCGCACAGGCAGCCTTAAAATTCCGTCAATCAAGACGTAGTGAGGGAGGGCGGTACCCGCAAAGGTCACACGAAACGAATCTGAAGGCGAGTACACTTTAACTCCATTTATGACGTTGGCAGTTCGGAGTTGACGGCAATCCAAGATTTCGACCGAAGTCGAATCAAGGCTCTTGAACTTGCCAACGCCGTTGGATTTCACGTACTCTTCCTTCAGGCTCGTTTCCGTGATTACACCCTCGATCTCTACGTCTCGAGACGGAATGTAAACATGGTACTCTAAATTTATGAAATTGCTGGCAGCAATTTCATTAGCAGCTTTTCGGTTGGCCACTAACACGCGCAACTTGTTTGGTCGAACCTTTGTTATGCTGGTCACGGAGGTCCACCTCGCCAGATCTTTGGTGATCTGTACCACATTTAACTGTTTTCCGTTTTTTTTGGGCCGGATAAAAACCACCCATGGACCAGTGAAACCTGTGCTCTCCGTGTAGGCTCGGAGACGGGTTGCTCTACTACCAACTGAAGATGATTCCGAGTCATCATCCATCCGAGAATGAGGAGCATCTGAAGGACCAGCAGCAGCCGAATCCTCCAGATGCTCCTCATCCTCGTAGGTAACACTCTCATTATCTCCAGTTGGCGGGTTAAACCCCCCGCCTTCGCTCATATTTTAAAGCGAAGACACAAGTGTCTACCGATTTTAAAATATGAGCAAAGCACTCAATAATCGAAATATAAATATAGAGAAAAAATAGAAAAAGAGAAAGGGAAAAAATAATAAAAAAGACTTACAATTGTTTTTAAGCACTTCTTTGATGTTCACTTTTTTGAGTGTCCTTTATTTTCGATCAAACACGTGGTCCTTTGTTCGTCTAAGATGGCGATGGCGACGTTGACCGGCAAAAACGACCAAAAACGCTGGATTTTGAGTCCTCTTCCAACCCGGTAGCAGCAATCAAAACCGAATCCGTTCGGATTTCGCCCAAGCGGAACTCCAACCCGGATTTATGGGGCGAACAGGAAGCACCTTCGCATGGATGATGGTAACGATGATGGCCTTGGTGTTTCGAAAACAATTTGCGATTTTTCGTCTGCAAATATGTAGCAAAACTCCTACAACAACGGCATTCGGTAATTGTCGACCGAACCACTAGGATAAATTACTTCACGTGGAGAAACTGCACCGTTGAACTTCGCAAAAACACCTCGACACTGTAGAGACTTGACAAAAAACATCCGCACTAGCCGAACGTTTGGAATCGAATGGCCAAATGTAAACATTGTAGCCTTTCAAATTTATCCCTTCCTGATGACGACCGAGACCCAGCGGGGAGGAGCACTTCCGACGGTAGTATCAGATTTTTAAACACCATATCACCGATAGGCATTGGAATAGCTTCTTCCGTTCGGAAACGAACAGGTGCGAACAGCTCCTGAATGAACAGATTCGATGTCGGACCAGATCTGAAAATTCGAAAGTTGCCAGCTGTCTCTCGGCTGCTGCTCTCAGTCTCTCGGCTGCTGATTTCAACACTTTATCGCGCGTTCCGATGTCCCTCAGTTGCACGACCCTCAGCACACGACCTAAAACCATTTTTTCGGAAGTATTTCCGCCACTGACCGACGTATGAATTTTTCGAGACCCGAAAACCCGGAAAATACATGACGACAAATGTCATTTTGACGTAGCTTGCTGCTCAAAAATTTCGAATTTGATCGGGCAACACCAATATCGAACGTATCGCATTCGAACGAAAACAAGAATAGCTTTTTCGAACTCGATCGAAAGTATCCGTTCGATCGAACGACAGATACGCCGTAAACAAGAATAAGGGTGATAAACATAAGATTCCTCAACGTCAAGTGTCACAGCAAGAAGATGATCAATAACCGATCACAAGCATGATCTATTTCCGATGACAAGAACAATACCACGACCGATGCCTGCTGCTGACGTATTTAATCTTGCTAACTTTGCTTAGGGCAGCCCCTGAAATTCGATTTCCGTTCTGATTGAATAGATGAAAAGTACATGAACATGAAATCCGGTGCGTCCTACACAAGAAAAGCGGAACAAATATCTTCTCGGAGAGCATCGAGATGAAGACGCAAAATCAAAAACCCGATTTAATACACTTGACAGTGGATTGTTGCCTTTCTTACAGACTATAAATTCTATCATATGACACAAAATAATGATACAAATGATACCTTGGGATTTCCAAATTCTAATCCATAAAATTACGATTAAATAATTTCAAATGAACGGAATTTAATCTGAAAATTTGAAATTTTTTTAGTGTAAAAGTATTTATAAAAAAATCATATAAATTACATCATTTGCATCTCATTGTCGATTTTTGAATACCTGGTCCCTGGAATATCCTGTATGATACCGTTTCTAATTTTTTTTTTAATATGAATAATCTTAACATACTCTTTTTGGAGTCTCAGCATATGGTAATCTCAAAATCAACCAAATATAAATTTAAAGAATACCGTCAACTGGGGCATCATGCAACACTTTTCACTCCACAGATATTTATACCGCTTGTACATCAAAAGTTTTAAGGTTGTTGGGACATCAAATTGACGTAGTCAGAGAGTTTATTGGTTTCGCCAGTTATTTTTAAATTTGCAAAAACATGCGATTTTCATCTAAGAAAAAAAAGAAGGTTGTAACAAACTTTGTTTTTGATATATGTATATGTAATGTCAGAACACTTAAAGCCCCAATTGCAATAATTTTGGCTTTTGTTCGAATTAAACATTACATTTTGTTTGTCAACAATATTTTTAATGAAAAAGCATAAGGGTGCTGCATAATTTAGGGGTGAAAAAATCTACAAAAAACTACTAGCTGAAATCATAAAAATTAATGTTTGGATGGATGGAATTTTTAAATTAACGAACGCGTGATGCAAAACAATCATACTCTAGCATATGGAAACGAGATTTAAAAGGTGAATCGTTGATTCAAATTTCGATGCATTTCAGCCCAGACCGGTAACTGAAAAATAAAAATACTTATATAAAAAAATTTGCAGATTGTCCGGATAATAGTACACAGCTTTAAGAGTGTATACTACTGTATACATCCTGAAAGGATTGTGAATTGCGCCTTACGAATCCAAGAACAGAGAAAGCCTTCGCTGTGATGGCACTGATATGATCGCTGAAAGTTAGTTTTTTATCAACGATGACGCCCAGATCATTCATGGAGCTGACTTGATCGATGCTGGTACCGTTGATATTATACTCGAAGCAGACATTGGACTGACGGCGACTTGCATTTTTTATGTTCAACTGCATCCCATTTTCGGAGCACCGCAGAAGAAGCTCGTCGATGTCAGATTGAAGAGCGTGGCAATCTAGAACCGATGAGATTATTTTGTAGATTCTAAGATCATCAGCATATAGCAGCATACAGGATTTCAGACGGAGAGCCGGTTCGTTAACAAAAAGAACAAATATCAAAGGGCCTAGAATACTGCCTTGCGGGACACCTGAGGTCAAATTAAAAATACGCGAACGTGATGTATTGATCTTGATAGACGCTTTTCGATCGGTCAAATACGATTGAAGCCATTCGTTCACCAAGGGGAAGACCCATGTGAACCAGCTTTTCAATGACAAGTCGATGAGGAACTTTGTCGAAAGCCTTACTGAAGTCAAAGTAGACTGCATCCACTTGTCGACGCTTCTCGATTTCGGTTGATAGGAAGTTGGTGTAACACATCAGGTTCGATACTCTGGATCGCTTCTTAACAAATCCGTGTTGATAGTCAGAGATCAAGTGACGAGTGGCGTTATCGAGCACCGAGTGAACCATGCTCTCAAAGACTTTGGCTATGCAACACAGGATTGAAATTCCTCGGTAATTTTCCACGGAATTACGACAACCGGATTTATGTATCGGAGTTATCGAGGCGGTCTTCCATACCGCAGGAAACCTCCGTTCGTGAAGAGAACGATTGAAAAGCAGACAGATAGGCAGCTTCAATGATTCTGCACATTCCCTCAAGAATACTGGTGGTAGAATATCAGTTCCAGAACCTTTTTTGACGTTCAGCTTTCCAGCTCAGATAGGACATCACGTTGCGTAATGTTAATGGATGGTAGCGTAATGTCATGCGTAGGAATACGCTGTCTTCTCGCATCAGAAAGCTCAGGTGAATTGGGATTGTTCACGCTGCTGAAGAAGTCGGCAAACAGATTGGCCGATTCCTCAATAGAATCAGCGGACAATTCGAGGTACTTCATTTGCTCAGGTATACAGTTGCTTAACTTGCGGTTCTTCACAACTAGATGGGTTGTCCTTTAGGTTTAATTCCATTCGGTCGATGTAGCTTCGAAATGATGCGGCTCGGCAATAGTTGTGTTTAGACTTTCTTGGGACTTGGATCGTAGAAAACGCTTTCGAGCCTTGCGTACAATATTTCGAAGATGACGAAGTTCAGAAGACCACCACGGAAGTTTGGTTGTGTTGAGGCGTCTCCGCTTGCGTGGGATGATCCTATTCAGAACATCATTGTTAATAGTCAATTTTGCGAACTAATTCAATTTTGTAATTTTGATCTTTTTTTTGGTAAGGATTGTAATTTTGGTCATTTTAGTTATTTTTGTTGTTTTTGATATTTTTATCATTTTTTGATTTATGTCATTTCATTCATTTCTGTTTATTTTTTTTTCATTTTTGTCATTTTTGGTATTTCTGTCACTTTTGTCATTTTTGGCATATTTGTGAATTTTGTAAGTTTTGTCATTTTTGTAATTTTCGTCAAATTTACCCATTTTGTCAATATTGTTAAATTTATCAATTTTGTCAATGTTGTAAAATTTGTAAATATTATCATTTTTGTCAAATTGCCCATTATGTCAACTTTGTCATTATTGACGGGTTGGTTTATCTTTTGTCAATTTAGCGAATTTCGTAAAATTTCGTGAAAATTTTGTCAATTTTGTTCTTTTGCGACTGAGTTAAATTGAACATTTTGCAATTGAGTGAACTATGCCTGGGCCTAAATATTATCCAACAATGCTGGATTCAAGATGCCAGAAGAATCTTTGTTTATTTATTTATTTTATTTATTTGCAAAAAATGTAAACAAACAAGTAGAATCAATTTTTTCAGGTTTTCTCCTAGAATTTCAAACATTTTTAAAAAAATATTGATAATTGCTAAGCGGTTTATTGAATTTCGAAAACTGGTGTTTTTTTGCCATTGAAAACACGCCTGTTTTCTTTTAACCAAAGCATCAAATTTGAAGGTTTTGTCTGGAATGAACGAAGTGTAATTTTTGTTCTATTGGTCGTTTGTGTCCTATTTGTCATTCTTGTCTTTTTTTATCCTTCTAATATTATGTCATTTATGTTTTTGTCAATTTTATCATACTTTTTTTTTAAATTTCTTTTCGATTTTGTCATTTTTGTCTATCATTTTTTTGTCAATTTGGTCATTTAGATTTATTATTTTTCTATGTTGTGTCTTTTTTATTATTTTTTATACTTTATTCATTTTCGCTGGATTCTTTTTTCTTGTTTGTCGGTTTGGTCTTTAAATAATATTTTCGTTTCATAATTTTTTTCAGTTCTGTATTTTTTTAACCAATTTTTGCCGGTATAATTTTTGAAAATTTTACCGATAATGATCGTTTATTTTGTGTCATATTTGCTTTTTAATTATTTTTATGTTTTTGTCAAAATTATCGGGTTAACACCTATTCTAAAATATGTCTTACAGAGCCAATATTTTATCTTTGTCATCGTACATGTTAGATGAATAACTAATAACTCATTTTTGGTACTTCTAGTTCTTGTAATGAAGCTGAAAAAAAGGCTATTCAGCAGAACAGAGCCACGCTCGATTAGAAAACAGAAGGATGCTTCATTTGCAGTAAATGTACGTTTAAAATCCGCCACGTTAGTGAAAAAAAAAACACAGCTTTCCAAGGTGCTGAAAAGTTTCAAATTGATGTCGTACGAACTGAAAAGTTCACTAAAGGTTCCGTGGAAAATACGTCGGCTATCAATATGTCAAAGCACGCCAAACGCACTGAAGTTGCCATACTACCTTCATTTGAACTTTCCAAGAAGTAAATCTCGCGAAACCCTTACTTAGCGAAATGCAAAATTATAACTGCCACTTTTTGATGTGACAGTTATCAATCCTAGAACAATCCTCCAATAACTGTTAAGTGAATCGAGCTTCATAATTTTGTTCATGTGACGGGTTTCTCAATTAAAAAGCCCCTATAGGGTTAGCTTAGCCCATTAACGAGAGATCGTTCTGGTGTGAATGGTGGTGAAACTCCAACTGCGTTTCCGCCGACTTCAATCCCGTTGGTATCCGATTTCACTCTGAAACAATCGTATATAGTTAGCTACCCCCGCGCCTGCCTGAGAGAGTTCTCGAGCCTGGGACTGACTTACACTGTCTGACTGGTTCTGGTGACTGAGCTGCGGCTAAGCGTGGCTAAACGGTTTCATTCTGGGCCGGTCTTTTTTTACACTGTTTTTTCCCTTTGTTTTGCGGTGTTGGCGGTTGGCTTCTGGTTCTGTTCTTGCGACCGCAAAGCTTTTGACAGCTTCCAAGATCGTCCATGGTTGCTGCGTTAAAATACTCGCATAATGCACAATTGTTCGGACGAAAATGGTAAAGTTTGAAACAAGCGTCTAGGAGCAATTGTTTATAATAAGCCAAATTATTCGAACGAAAAAACAACCTAGAACAATTTTGTGAATTTGATACTTTATTAAAGGTCAGGGCGCTTCGAAGCGATAACGCGCTGTTTGAGTGTCGTGCCGCTGAGCTTCCAACCATTAAATAAACTGATTTCGTATACGACCTAAGGAAATTATACTGCCGAAGGTCATTTTCCAGTTCCTCGACAAAAATCTGTTAACTATTGTGCTATTGTTGATTTAATGTGAATGTTCTAGTAGTATCTTGTATTGATCTGTTCGAGGTGATTTTTCGAAATTTATGTAGTACATATGCCTATGTGTCATTAATGGCATCATCACAACATTGCCTGGGCCCTTATTTCATTCACAAAACAAACCCAAACACACCGACAACAATCAACGGGACGCCTGCTTGGTTCTCAGAATTTGAAAACACCACCGGGTCCACTGTCGAGTTGTATTTGTTGTTTGTTATGCGAACTCTCTTCCGGAACGTGGTCGATCGATAGAACGGGCGAAGTATCAACTTACGCAGGGCAGCAACAGTTTGCTGAAAAAACTTGTTTTCATTTTTTCTTCGATTGAGCTTTACTGGGTAAAACAAAACCAAAAATACACAAACAACCTCTTCTTCAATCAACAGCTGGCTCACCCTTAGGCACTTGATCGAGCGAAACTTGTTGCCTGTTTGCTGTGGAAATATTGATCCTCGAAAGTAGGCCAAACCCAATATCTACGGTGTGTCAAAATTTGCCAGTAAAATGGCCCGGTTGCTCTAACTTTTGTTGGCTAAATGATTATTTACTTCAGATGGGTGCGCACAGCGTAATCCAATCACGGTTTTGCCTATTTGCGAAATTTTTAAGTTTTGCTTTCTCCGACCAGCAGCGACCGGTTGAGGAAAACAGACGAAAAGATCGTTGATCGTTGAATAATGCAGATCACAGCTTGGTTTCGTTCTACTTCTACAGCTTAGCATAACGCTGCTACCCCCCTCTCCCCAAAAACGTGACGTGAATGAACAACTAAATACTGCTTTGACTGCCGTGCGCAACGACCTTTGATAAGCATAGTAGGCATCGGTTCAAGAACTTGTATTTACCTACTGAATTGACTGGTTGCTTCAGAGCAGTGCACGAAATTTACATTCTGATTAAGGTTCGATTTAGCGTTTTATGTTCTGTCGAAAAGACTGCCGTTTTCTGTTTCTAGATTGCGACTCGTTTGATGTTGGCTGAATAATTTTTTTTTGACAAATTTTCGTTTGAATTTGTTTTTTCCAACCGCGTTTAAAAAACAACAGCTCACCCAATATACTACCACCGAATAAAGATTATAATTTCGCTGCTTAAGTAGCGTGTTTTTTTTAAATCAGAAATAATTTTTTTTCTGTTCCTATGAAGGAACAACATCTAGCTTGTTTGTTTAATTCTAACGGAATTGGGCGGCAGAATGAACTTAAAATAATTGGTTAACAGTTTAGAGACAATTCTTTTTTTTAACGGTAGAAAGATTTAATTACATCACCTTAGCGAAATATTAAAATGCGTTAACTGTCAAGAAAGATGAAAACGTGCAAAGAAATAACGACAAAAGTGTAAAATTCATGAAAACGACAAATATTCTCAAACAGACAATTTATAAAAAAAAAAGATTTACAAATGCATTTTTTTCTCAAAAAAAATGACAGAAATAAAAAAAACTGACAAAAACTGACAAAAATGACACAAAAATGACACAAAAATGACACAAAAATGACACAAAAATGAAACAAAAATGACTCAAAAATGACAGAAATGAACAGAATTACAAAAATATCAAAAACGACAAAAAATAAAAAAAAAAGGGCAAGAATAAAAAAAATAACAAAAATGACAAAAATGACAAAAATGACAAAAATGACAAAAATGACAAAAATGACAAAAATGACAAAAATGACAAAAATGACAAAAATGACAAAAATGACAAAAATGACAAAAATGACAAAAATGACAAAAATGACAAAAATGACAAAAATGACAAAAATGACAAAAATGACAAAAATGACAAAAATGACAAAAATGACAAAAATGACAAAAATGACAAAAATGACAAAAATGACAAAAATGACAAAAATGACAAAAATGACAAAAATGACAAAAATGACAAAAATGACAAAAATGACAAAAATGACAAAAATGACAAAAATGACAAAAATGACAAAAATGACAAAAATGACAAAAATGACAAAAATGACAAAAATGACAAAAATGACAAAAATGACAAAAATGACAAAAATGACAAAAATGACAAAAATGACAAAAATGACAAAAATGACAAAAATGACAAAAATAACAAAAATGACAAAAACTACAAAAATTACAAAAATTACACGAATTACAAAAATTACAAAAACTACAAAATTTACAAAAATTACAAAAATTACAAAAATTACAAAAATTACAAAAATTACAAAAATTAAAAAAATACAAAAATTACAAAAATTGCAAAAATTGCAAAAATGACAAAAATTACAAAAATTACAAGAATTACAAAAATTACAAAAAATACAAAAATTACAAAAATTACAAAAAATACAAAAATTACAAAAATTACAAAAATTAAAAAAATACAAAAATTACAAAAATTACAAAAATTACAAAAATTACAAAAATTACAAAAATTACAAAAATTGCAAAAATGACAAAAATGGCAAAAATGACAAAAATGACAAAAATGACAAAAATGACAAAAATGACAAAAATGACAAAAATGACAAAAATGACAAAAATGACAAAAATGACAAAAATGACAAAAATGACAAAAATGACAAAAAATGACAAAAATGACAAAAATGACAAAAATGACAAAAATGACAAAAATGACAAAAATGACAAAAATGACAAAAATGACAAAAATGACAAAAATGACAAAAATGACAAAAATGACAAAAATGACAAAAATGACAAAAATGACAAAAATGACAAAAATGACAAAAATGACAAAAATGACAAAAAAAACAAAAATTACAAAAATTACAAAAATTACAAAAATTACAAAAATGACAAAAATGACACAAATGACAAAAATGACAAAAATGACAAAAATTACAAAAATGACTAAAATGACAAAAATGACAAAAATGACCAAAATGACAAAAATGACAAAAATGACAAAAATGTCAAATGTGACAAAAATGATAAAAATGATAAAAATGACAAAAATGACAAAAATGCCAAAAATGACAAAAATGACAAAAATGACAAAAATGACAACAATGACAAAAATGACAACAATAACAAAAATGACAAAAATGACAAAAATGACAAAAATGACAAAAATGACAAAAATGACAAAAATGACAAAAATGACAAAAATGACAAAAATGACAAAAATGACAAAAATGACAAAAATGACAAAAATGACAAAAATGACAAAAATGACAAAAATGACAAAAATGACAAAAATGACAAAAATGACAAAAATGACAAAAATGACAAAAATGACAAAAATTAAAAAAATACAAAAATTACAAAAATTACAAAAATTACAAAAATTACAAAAATTACAAAAATTACAAAAATTACAAAAATTACAAAAATTGCAAAAATGACAAAAATGGCAAAAATGACAAAAATGACAAAAATGACAAAAATGACAAAAATGACAAAAATGACAAAAATGACAAAAATGACAAAAATGACAAAAATGACAAAAATGACAAAAATGACAAAAATGACAAAAATGACAAAAAATGACAAAAATGACAAAAATGACAAAAATGACAAAAATGACAAAAATGACAAAAATGACAAAAATGACAAAAATGACAAAAATGACAAAAATGACAAAAATGACAAAAATGACAAAAATGACAAAAATGACAAAAATGACAAAAATGACAAAAATGACAAAAATGACAAAAATGACAAAAATGACAAAAATGACAAAAAAAAACAAAAATTACAAAAATTACAAAAATTACAAAAATTACAAAAATGACAAAAATGACACAAATGACAAAAATGACAAAAATGACAAAAATTACAAAAATGACTAAAATGACAAAAATGACAAAAATGACCAAAATGACAAAAATGACAAAAATGACAAAAATGTCAAATGTGACAAAAATGATAAAAATGATAAAAATGACAAAAATGACAAAAATGACAAAAATGACAAAAATGACAAAAATGACAACAATGACAAAAATGACAACAATAACAAAAATGACAAAAATGACAAAAATGACAAAAATGACAAAAATGACAAAAATGACAAAAATGACAAAAATGACAAAAATGACAAAAATGACAAAAATGACAAAAATGACAAAAATGACAAAAATGACAAAAATGACAAAAATGACAAAAATGACAAAAATGACAAAAATGACAAAAATGACAAAAATGACAAAAATGACAAAAATGACAAAAATGACAAAAATGACAAAAATGACAAAAATGACAAAAATGACAAAAATGACAAAAATGACAAAAATGACAAAAATGACAAAAATGACAAAAATGACAAAAATGACAAAAATGACAAAAATGACAAAAATGACAGAAATGAAAAAAGACAAAAATGACAAAAATGACAGAAATGACAAAAATGACAAAAATGACAAAAATGACAAAAATGACAAAAATGACAAAATGACAAAAATGACAAAAATGACAAAAATGACAAAAATGACAAAATTGACAAAAATGACAAAAATGACAAAAATGACAAAAATGACAAAATGTCAAAAATGACAAATGTGTTTGTTATTTTTGTAAGTTTTGTAATTTTTGTCATTTTTGTCATTATTGTCATTTTTGTAATTTTTGTCTTTTTTTTGTCATTTTTGTCATTTTTGTCATTTTTGTCATTTTTGTAATTTTTGTCATCTTTGTCATTTTTGTCATTTTTGTAATATTTTTCATTTTTGTCATTTTTGTCATTGTTGTCATTTTTGTCATTTTTGTCATTTTTGTCATTTTTGTCATTTTTGTCATTTTTGTCATTTTTGTCATTTTTGTCATTTTTGTCATTTTTGTCATTTTTGTCATTTTTGTCATTTTTGTCATTTTTGTCATTTTTGTCATTTTTGTCATTTTTGTCATTTTTGTCATTTTGGTCATTTTGGTCATTTTTGTCATTTTTGTCATTTTTGCCATTTTTGTCATTTTTGTCATTTTTGTCATTTTTGTCATTTTTGTCATTTTTGTCATTTTTGTCATTTTTGTCATTTTTGTCATTTTTGTCATTTTTGTCATTTTTGTCATTTTTGTCATTTTTGTCATTTTTGTCATTTTTGTCATTTTTGTCATTTTTGTCATTTTTGTCATTTTTGTCATTTTTGTCATTTTTGTCATTTTTGTCATTTTTGTCATTTTTGTCATTTTTGTCATTTTTGTCATTTTTGTCATTTTTGTCATTTTTGTCATTTTTGTCATTTTTGTCATTTTTGTCATTTTTGTCATTTTTGTCATTTTTGTCATTTTTGTCATTTTTGTCATTTTTGTCATTTTTGTCATTTTTGTCATTTTTGTCATTTTTGTCATTTTTGTCATTTTTGTCATTTTTGTCATTTTTGTCATTTTTGTCATTTTTGTCATTTTTGTCATTTTTGTCATTTTTGTCATTTTTGTCATTTTTGTCATTTTTGTCATTTTTGTCATTTTTGTCATTTTTGTCATTTTTGTCATTTTTGTCATTTTTGTCATTTTTGTCATTTTTGACATTTTTGTCATTTTTGTCATTTTTGTCATTTTTGTCATTTTTGTCATTTTTGTCATTTTTGTCATTTTTGTCATTTTTGTCATTTTTGTCATTTTTGTCATTTTTGTCATTTTTGTCATTTTTGTCCTTTTTGCCAATTTTGCCATTTTAGTCATTTTTGTCATTTTTGTCATTTTTGTCATTTTTGTCATTTTTGTCATTTTTGTCATTTTTGTCATTTTTGTCATTTTTGTCATTTTTGTCATTTTTGTCATTTTTGTCATTTTTGTCATTTTTGTCATTTTTGTCATTTTTGCCATTTTTGTCATTTTTGTCATTTTTGTCATTTTTGTCATTTTTGTCATTTTTGTCATTTTTGTCATTTTTGTCATTTTTGTCATTTTTGTCATTTTTGTCATTTTTGTCATTTTTGTCATTTTTGTCATTTTTATCATTTTTATCATTTTTGTCATTTTTGTCATTTTTGTCATTTTTGTCATTTTTGTCATTTTTGTCATTTTTGTCATTTTTGTCATTTTTGTCATTTTTGTCATTTTTGTCATTTTTGTCATTTTTGTCATTTTTGTCTTTTTTTGTCATTTTTGTCATTTTTGTCATTTTTGTCATTTTTGTCATTTTTGTCATTTTTGTCATTTTTGTCATTTTTGTCATTTTTGTCATTTTTGTCATTTTTGTCATTTTTGTCATTTTTGTCATTTTTGTCACTTTTGTCATTTTTGTCATTTTTGTCATTTTTGTAATTTTTGTCATTTTTGTCATTTTTGTCATTTTTGTCATTTTTGTCATTTTTGTCATTTTTGTCATTTTTGTCATTTTTGTCATTTTTGTCATTTTTGTCATTTTTGTCATTTTTGTCATTTTTGTCATTTTTGTCATTTTTGTCATTTTTGTCATTTTTGTCATTTTTGTCATTTTTGTCATTTTTGTCATTTTTGTCATTTTTGTCATTTTTGTCATTTTTGTCATTTTTGTCATTTTTGTCATTTTTGTCATTTTTGTCATTTTTGTCATTTTTGTTACTTTTGTCATTTTTGTCATTTTTGTCATTTTTGTCATTTTTGTCATTTTTGTCATTTTTGTCATTTTTGTCATTTTTGTCATTTTTGTCATTTTTGTCACTTTTGTCATTTTTGTCATTTTTGTCATTTTAGTCATTTTTGTCATTTTTGTCATTTTTGTGATTTTTGTCATTTTTGTCATTTTTGTCATTTTTGACATTTTTGTTATTTTTGTCATTATTGTCATTTTTGTTATTTTTTAATTTTTGTCATTTTTGTCATTTTTGTCATTTTTGTCATTTTTGTCTTTTTTTGTCATTTTTGTCATTTTTGTCATTTTTGTCATTTTTGTCATTTTTGTCGTTTTTGTCATTTTTGTCATTTTGTCATTTTTGTCATTTTTGTCATTTTTGTCATTTTTGTCATTTTTGTCATTTTTGTCATTTTTGTCATTTTTGTCATTTTTGTCATTTTTGTCATTTTTGTCATTTTTGTCATTTTTGTCATTTTTGTCATTTTTGTCATTTTTGTCATTTTTGTCATTTTTGTCATTTTTGTCATTTTTTTCATTTCTGTTGTTTTTGGTCAATTTGGTAATTTTTGTAATTTTGGTAATTTTTGTCATATTTATCATTTCTGTTATTTTGGTCAATTTGGTTTTTTTTTTCATTTTTGTCATTTTTGTCATTTTTGTCATTTTTGTCATTTTTGCCATTTTTGTCTTTTTTGGCTTTTTGTCATTTTTAACATTTCTGTTATTTTGGTCAATTTGGTTATTTTCGCCATTTTTGTCATTTTTGTCATGTTTGTCTTTTTTGTCATTTTTGTCAGTTTTGGCATTTTTGTCTTTTTTGTCATTTTTGTCATTTTGGTCATTTTTGTCATTTTGGTCATTTTGGTCATTTTTGTCATTTTTGTCATTTTTGTCATTTTTGTCATTTTTGTCATTTTTGTCATTTTTGTCATTTTTGTCATTTTTGTCATTTTTGTCATTTTTGTCATTTTTGTCACTTTTGTCATTTTTGTCATTTTTGTCATTTTTGTCATTTTTGTCATTTTTGTCATTTTTGTCATTTTTGTCATTTTTGTCATTTTTGTCATTTTTGACATTTTTGTTATTTTTGTCATTATTGTCATTTTTGTTATTTTTTAATTTTTGTCATTTTTGTCATTTTTGTCATTATTGTCATTTTTGTTATTTTTTAATTTTTGTCATTTTTGTCATTTTTGTCATTTTTGTCATTTTTGTCTTTTTTTTTCATTTTTGTCATTTTTGTCATTTTTGTCATTTTTGTCATTTTTGTCATTTTTGTCATTTTGTCATTTTTGTCATTTTTGTCATTTTTGTCATTTTTGTCATTTTGTCATTTTTGTCATTTTTGTCATTTTTGTCATTTTTGTCATTTTTGTCTTTTTTGTCATTTTTGTGATTTTTGTCATTTTTGTCATTTTTGTCATTTATGTCATTTTGTTCGTTTTTGGCATATTTGTCATTTTTGTGATTTTTGTCAGTTTTGTCATTTTTTGTCTGTTTTGTCATTTTTGTCATTTTTGTCATTTTTTTCATTTCTGTTGTTTTTGGTCAATTTGGTAATTTTTGTAATTTTGGTAATTTTTGTCATATTTATCATTTCTGTTATTTTGGTCAATTTGGTTTTTTTTTCATTTTTGTCATTTTTGTCATTTTTGTCATTTTTGTCATTTTTGCCATTTTTGTCTTTTTTGGCTTTTTGTCATTTTTAGCATTTCTGTTATTTTGGTCAATTTGGTTATTTTCGCCATTTTTGTCATTTTTGTCATGTTTGTCTTTTTTGTCATTTTTGTCAGTTTTGGCATTTTTGTCTTTTTTGTCATTTTTGTCATATTTGTAATTTTTGGTAATGTTTGTAGTTTTGTCATTTTTGTTTTTTTTTGTCATTTTTGTCATTTTTGTCAGTTTTGTCAGTTTTGTCATTTTTGTCATTTTTGTCGTTTGTCATTTTTGTCATTTTTGTCATTTTTGTCATTTTTGTCAGTTTTGTCATTTTTGTCATTTTTGTCGTTTGTGTCATTTTTGTCATTTTTTTCATTTTTGTCATTTTTGTCATTTGTGTTATTTTTGTCATTTTTGTCATTTTTGTCATTTTTGTCTTTTTTGTTATTTTTGTCATTTTGTGATTTTGTCATTTTTGTCGTATTTGTCATTCATATTACCATTTTTGTCATTTGTCAAGACCTTACTAGACCTTTTTGAGTTTTGATAGATTTATATGAAGAACCAATATTTAGACCATGGATCTTTAACACCAGCAAAAGAATGACAATCTCCCATGAACCAATCCTGTTAATCTTTGCCGAATAGGAAGCCGTTTCTCTTCTATAGAAAATTTCTCACGGCAACGTAATCTGGAATTCAATTGCACACACCTACCTGAGGTGGAGATAATTGTAACAGCATTTTCTCGGTTTTAGCTCAACAAAAGCTAACTTAGCCTCGAAATCACTTATCTGCTTTTGGCGATCAAAGCGCAAGCTTTAAAGGGCGAATAATGTCGGTTTTCAACGGTCGGCTTCTCTTGCTTTCTGGGCAGATTCCTCTTGGTAGGTATACATTTTGAGTTGGAATGGAAGTTGTATAATATCGGTGGCTGGCTGGCTGAATAAAAAAATAAATAGTTGAGCTAACTCGACTTTTGCCAGCGTTTATTTTTCGGTAGTTAGCGATGATGATCATGTTTATACAGGCCGAATAATTAGCTTCCCTCTTTTGGGTGATTTTGACTGAGAAATCGTCAAAAAGTGTCAGTAATTATAGCGTAACTGATTTATTTCAACTATAGTAGAGCAGCGGTTTGTGTTTGGTTACCATAAAAATGTTTGTTACCTGATACATGTCTTTTAACCATCCAGCTAATCAATATCACAAGATCGTTATATGAATTTTAGCGGGTTAGATTGTCACTTATAAATGTCATAGTTAGGTAAGCTGGTAGGCATTAATCTTTCTACACGGCCTGGTTTCAGCGGCTCCGGCTATAGATCCTGAATTTAAAAGCACCAAGATATACCTTCTAAATAAAGGTACAACAGATCGGGCCGTTTGATCCGCAAGAAAGAAAAAAGCTGCAATTTGAACTGAACTCGGGCAAGACAACAATTGCATATTTTTTGCAAATTTACTTGAAAAACGACCGTACACCCAGGAATGATCGGCCTGTTGAATGTTGTGGAAATGCACGAGGCGGTCTGTGACCCATTTTCCGGTTGATGGAGCCGGTTCTTTCGAATTCATAGGATGGTATACTGTCTGAAACGGCAGGATGACATTTACGAATGGCCCTCGTCGATGAACGTGACTTTTGGGAGGAGTAGTACTCCTCGCAGAATTGCCCTAACGTCATCCTACAAAAAGCATGTTTGTTCAAAATGACTAGGTAGATGGTTAAAGTTGATTGAAATTTTAAATATTAATAACGAGCAAATTATTTCAATTCATGAACTTCTAGCTTAACTGTATCTTTTTACCCTTGTCAGAACACCTGAAAACGTTCAGCATAAATTGCTTTCAAACACATTTAATCCATCCAAGTGAAATACCAACCTAAAACCTGATGGAGGGAAACATGCGCCGGAATTGAGTAGGCGTTCGTTTGTGTGGCTTACCGAATAATCTGGCAATCAGAACCGGTTCCTTCGATCGGCCCGAACGCGACTCAATGAATGAAACCAACGAACGATCACCTTTGGTCTAGAGAAGTTTGAATTCCTCAATGGGCCTACGTACATGCTTATGTAGTAGGCGGGGGCGATTGCATCCATCGTGGTATGTTGCAGATGCAATTGTGGCCAAAAACTTATGTTTCTCTTTCGTCAGGATATTTCGATGTAGCTAGTGTTTTAATAGTGTATTAATTTCCAGATAATTTCATTCTTTATTTCACTGCTTCATAGATTAATCTTAACTCAATAACGTTTTTTTGTTTATTTTTCTTAACATTTGTGAAAATCGTTTGTTTATTTTTTTTCTTTTTTATCTTTTCAGGTAACCATGTTAAACTATTTTCCTTGGTGAATTGAGGTAAAAAATATGAAAAAAAAACACAATATGAATCGGCGATATTGTTTAAATATTCATGAAAATTTTCATTACACATTAGAGAACTAGTTCAAGTTTATTTATAGTTTAAGGGTTCAAACTCTTCAAAAACTTACCAGCATACAAGCAGTTAGCAATTTTTTTTGCTGAATGAGTATTGATCTAGCAAATTCCATCTGAAGACCCCAAGGAAGTCACTTAGGACTGCTTTTCTCAGTGCTATTCATAAATGACCTGGCAATGATAAAATACACCGAGTTTTTAACCAAAACGAAAAAATGACAAAAAGGCAAAATTTACAAAAAAATTATATAAAAACTTGAAAAATTGCAAAAAGTAAAAAATGACAAAATCTAAAAAAAAAATACATCCCATAACTCAAAGGATTTGCAAAAACCTCGATTTTTCCCGGATTATTCTGATTCTCATTCTCAAATCAAACTTAAAAAAACAAATTGTGTTGTAAATTTTTATTAATTAAAATTTTTTAACGAGTTTCATAAAAACAATCATGGAAAGCTTTTTGAATGCCTAAAATACAATTTAACATCTGCTGATTAATTTTGATGAAAAATAAAAAGTGTAGAAGTTTTTTTTCTTGATTTTTGATGAATATACCTAAATATACCCGAACCTTTTTTTCAAATCAAAGCTATTTTTGATTACGTTTTCTGTTTCCTGAAGCTTGACCTTCAAAAATAACTCAAAATTTTGAATTTGGTCGAAGTTAAAACAAATTTAGCCGATTGTCCCCTTTCGGCACAAAAACAACGTATTTGACCTTTCATCACGATTTCAGATCCAACTCAAATTGATTATAAATCTTGTGAGACTTATTGGTGTGCTTTTCAGAGAAAGTGGTCCCATTTGGGGGCAGTCTTCTTTATATTTCTAGTCATTCATCGTGTCTATCGTTATGAAAGACTGAGTAATTTGCAGTTTCCACAGATCGTTAGCCTCCTCAAGTATTAGACATTTAAATTTTTCAATTTTTTCTCCTTGTTTAGCTTCGGGAAATACAGGCGGGACTTGTTAATGATAGAATTCTGGTTGGAAACCTGCCAGCTTGACGAACCAGTCAGAAAAATTTGACTTTTTTATCACTTCCTCTATTTATATTTTCGGACGAGCTTGAAAAAACCTCTCGCATTTCTCTCACTTAATGGAATCAATCATCTTCACCTTTATAGAAATTTTAGCTTACTATTGGATTCTCTACGATTCTTAAACGATTTACCATGTGAATTTTGGTCGAATAAATGATTTCCAGCTGTTTTCGGGTCTCCCACTGGAACAATTCTGGACTTTTCTCGATTCTGCCCAAAAATTTTGTCAATGAACTTCAATTTTGCACGCTATCTCAAAAATCACTTGACTGATTGTCACCACATTTTTTACACGTAAATATTACATTACTAGGTAGCTTCACTGAAAATTTTATCAATTTCCATCCATGCATTCAAAAGTTAATCACAAAAAAAGGTGTTGCATTTTTTTTGAATAGACTCCTTGACGTGATTACCAATCAAACGACTTAAAAGTTACCCATTAACTCTTCCAAAAAAGGTTTTTGTACCGAAATCCGATAATGTTGTTTGAGTAAATTTTGTGATTGCTACTTATAATTGTATAACTTCTAGGAATAAATTGAAAACTAAAGAAAACTTAGCTGCTCGCTTCCCTTTTGTTCAATGAAGATTTTTCCGGAAAATCGACCGTATTAAAGATAACAGGTTCCTGGCCTTGGACATCCAACAACGAGACTAGTTTCACTTACAATACCACTTAACATTTAATTTCATATCGAAATCGAAAATTCAAACAATTCATAATTTTGACACCAGAAGAAACATTTTTCACGTCCTCCCAATCCAAGGCCTGATTTACTTTCTATTATCATCGTTTTAAAGTCATTTCTGTTTGCCGAATAGCAGTTTATTTTGAATCAGTTAAATTTCGAGCTGCTGTTCCGTGGAATTCAAGTTGATCTGCAACAGTTCATCAAAAACAATAAAGAAAAAATCATTAAAAAGAGATTTTAGGTTTATTCGGAAAAATAAAACACCCGAAGCGCATCTTCCGAAGACAGAGCTTAACGGCTTATGGCGGCATGACTCACCACTTTATGTCGTAAACTCTAACATCACAACATCCTCAGTAGAAGGCTTCAGCAACAGAAATTCTCAAAGACCGCCTTCCGAGCTGAAGTTCCCGAAGGGCTGATCGAAGATACTTATCGGCCAGCACAGCTCTCCCCGCAAACTCCCATCATTGGTCCAAACGTGTGCATCAGAGTCAGTGCATCGAAAAGCCAAAGCGAATTTTCCTCGAGGCGATCGATTCTCTTTGATCTAGGCCGGCACCTTCACACTCACAGTCACAAGACACCTAGCTAGAGACCTACATTTTTTTTTCGCTCGGACCCAGACCCAATGTTCAACTGGAGCCGGTTTGCTGAATCGAGCGAGGGTGTTAAAAAACGAGACTCACTTTGACCGGACCTGCACCTCGCTCAAAATGCATTTGCATCTTTCGCTGGACCACCTGATGAAGTCCCTGCCTGCATGCTGAAGTCGCTCGGTCGGTCGGATGGATGCAAATGTTGAAGTGTTAATCACTATGCGCCACCTTCCTTCCTTCCTCGTTCGTCAAATTGTTGCGGTCTGACGGTGACGGTTGTAGCGCTTTTAAGATTCCGAACCCGGAGCGAGCTGGTCCAGGTGCAGTAGCTGCCAGCTATCATAGTTTCAAGTTGGTCCTTTTTTGATGCATTACCTACCATGGGGTAGATTTATGTGGAATTAAACTATGAGTGCTTTTGTCATACACCTTGAGTGGGTTGATTTATTGGGCTCGATCTATCTTCACTTTCGGTCACGGCACAGAGACGATGTCAAATTAATGCGACAACAACGGATACTTGAAGCCTTTTGCTTACGGGGTGTCCGATAAATTGCAATTAACAAACGAGTCACTGAACAGAGCTATCGAATTGCCATCGGTGACAGACAAGTGCTTGGGTTAAATAATTTAACATTATGGTAATTATGCTTCTGTCTTATCCCAGTCAAGTTTTCTGGCAACTGAAGCCGACGAATAATTTCGTCTTAATGAACAAATACTACTAACTGAACACACTTGTTACAGGTTTAACAGTTTATTAACGAATGGATAGAGTTAACAATCTAGAAGTTGTTTTCATAGTAAATTTCGGAAAAAACATGATTGCTATGAAAAATTAAAAATAAGATTGCTGTGATTGGTTTTCGTCTCAACTTTAACACTCCTCTTAGACGAAAGCAATCAGACCTAACTCCTTAGCTAACTCTACTAAGCTTACTCTATTCTTATACCCGGTAGAGGTTTTTTTTTCAAAGTATCTGCTATCATGTTTTCTGATGGACAGTAGATACATGATATTTCGCCTTGCATTCTCGTCACTGGTGAATTGAATTCGAGAAGCAATGTGCTTGGTCCTGCTGCTAAACTTTTCCGATTCGATGATCTTAAAAGCACTTTGATTACCTTTTTATCACCAAATATCGACGAGACAGCTTTCACATCCTCGTTCAAATCGGTCATCAGTTGCTTCAGCCACAATGCTTCTTGTGTAGCCCGTAAGAGAGCGATAAATTCCGCTTCAGCCGCCGAGAGGGAAACACAGGATTGTTTCCGGAACGCCCAGCTCACCGTACCACCATGCACCACGAAAACAAAGCCTCTGTTAGACTTTCGATCGTCTCGATTCGTGGCCCAATTCGCATGCGAGTAGCCGACAACTCCTTCTAGTCCACTGCAGTTGGATAAACGAAATCGGTATTGAATCATCCCTTTGTGGTGAGGTCACCACACGTTTTAGCTCGGTCCAGTTGACTTGGGATGGGCTGCTTGTTTTCCGGCTCAGGATCGAAACAGCAGTCGCAATGTCCGGCCCACTGTTGAGCGCGACGTAGAGAAGCTTCTGGTACTCCTTGTTGTCTGGAAATGGATCACCTTTACCAATGAGCTTGATGAAGCCTGGATCAAGTGGAACCTTGGACACCTTCGCATCGCCTAAACCACTAGCGATAATAAGCTCGTTGATGTACCGACGCTGGGTCAGGAAATAATCTCCGCCTTTCTTTTCTATTTCTAGACCTAGGAAATAGTGGATATCACCCAGAGCGCACAATATGAAGGACTTCCGAAGTATTCCAATGATAATGTCGATCATCTTGGCAACCACCAGGTCTGATTTGCACCGTTGATAGCCAGATTTCTCCAAAACGTCGTGCACCTTCTGATTTAAGGAACGAGCCGCCTGCTTCGGTCCGTACAGACTTTTCTGGAGACGACAGACCTTGCCTTCGCTGCCCTTCACGGTGAACCCACACGGTTGTCTCATATACAGCTCCTCCTCAAGGTCGCTGTAAAGAAAAGCCGTTTTAATGTCGAAATGTACCACCGCCATCTTTCGTCTCGCGGCCACCGCCATCAATGTGCGGAATATATTTTGTCGGACCAAAGTACTGACTTAAGCCCTGCGCAACAAAACAAGAAGTTCTGGAATGAACTGACTGAACAACATGGACCGGAACCGCAGTTAGCTTCTCTCGACACCAGCTTCGTCGTTCCGATGGCCTTGATTTGCATCGAACCGTTGCTAGCTGCAACCACCGTTCCATGAGAGCTTTGCACTTCTACCTACACCTCCACCCTGTTCATCATGTGCACTGTTGCGCACAACGCAAGGTGCCAACCAGGTGTCTTTCCAGGGGAAAAGCAGACAGCACCGTCTAAACCGCCTCGCCGCTTTTCTTCGTCGCAGGACAGAATTTTGCACTACGGCCTGCTTTATTGCAACGATGACACTTCAGCTTGGAATGCCCATTTTTCTGTTTGTCGTTGACATGGTAACCGTTTTTCTTGTCGAAACGCTTCTTGGCTACCAGTGCTGTTTTGTTCCCTGGCAACGACTCCTCCTGCAGTAAAATGGTCTTGAACGAATCTCCAGTTATCGGTGTTCCGGAATTCTTAAATTCCATGACCATTGGTTGAAAACTTTCCGGCAAACCAGCTAGCAACAGCACACTGACAAACTTCTCCGGAATTGGGAAACCAATTTCAGTCAATTTGTGACACTTGGATATCATCTGGTCGGCTTGTACAGCTTGAGACCAGTCTCATCGAAGGCATCGCAAAGCTTTTTCCACACCTACCGAGCTGTAACTGCTTCCCGCACGTGATAATTAATTCACGGGTTCCAAGAACAAGATTATTTTGCCTCGGGCTTTCTTGTGTCATTCACCGGGTGAACCGCTTCCACTGTCCCAACCGATTCCGCTTTCGGATCCACCGCTTCGCATAGGTCCTCGACTTCCGAAAAAGTTTGAACTGCAAACTTCTGTAGGTACTTCTTCTGCGTTACCTCTTTGAAGAGATTCGAAGCAACTACTGGAGTGTTCAACCAAATTTATAATGCCTCGTACAGTCTTCAAGCTCCATGCTCGGTGTATATCGCTGAGTTGGCGGCTATCCATTGGGCTCTTGACAGCGTAGCCTCACAACCGGTTGAACACTACTATATTGTCACGGATAGTCTCAGCTCTGTTGAAGCAATCCGTTCGATAATGCCAGGAAAGAACTCACCGTATTTCCTCGGAAAGATTCGGGATATTCTGACTGCTTTATCAAAACGTAGCTTCGCCATCACCTTTGTTTGGGTCCCTTCGCATTGCTCTATAATGGGTAATGAGAAGGCAGACTCTCTAGCAAATGTAGGAGCGATGGAAGGCGACACGTATCAGCGTGAAATTGTCTTCAATGAGTTTTATTTTTTGGTTAGGAGAAATTCTCTTGTCAATTGGCAGCGCAAATGGGACGAGGATGAGCTGGGTCGGTGGCTCCACTCGATTATCCCAAAGGTTAGCCTTAAACCCTGGTTTAATAGGTTGGATCTGAGTCGGGATTTTAATCGTATATTTTCCCGTTTCATGTTCAATCATTATTCCTTAAACGCGGTACTCTATCGTTTTGATATTGCTGGCAGCAATTTGTGTAGTTGCAGCCAAGGTTACCATGACATCGAGCATATTGTTTGGTCGTGTGAGGTCCATCTTGTCGCCAGAACGAATTTATTAAACTCCCTTCGGGCCCGAGGAAAACCACCCAACGTTCCAGTGAGGGACGTGCTCGCTGTGAAAGATTTGGACTACATGTTCGAAATCTACCTTTTTCTAAAAGCTATCGATCTACGTCTGTAATTCTTTTTATTTTCATATTTCGCATTCCTATCATTCTTCTTTCTTCTAAAAAAGTGTTAAGCTTAGCAGACCATTGTAAAAAAACTAAAAACGGATTTGGCTCCTTAAAACTTAACGGAATGAGCCGTTTCAAATAAATATATTATATAAAAAAACATCTTATCCAAGGTTCCTCCGAGCCAGCTTATGTCTTTATGGGTTGATCCTATAGACACTATAATTTCATATAGTCTGGCAAAGAGAATGACGGGAGCCAATCGAACTGTCATTCGCGCGGAGCCAATCGAGCATTCTACGATAATGTTCAAGCTCTTCATAACTCTCTCCAGATGCAAAATAAAAAATAGTTTCTCAGATTTGTAAATTACATGCTATTTTAGTCAATTCAACTGGAAATCGCTGTTGAAAACTATATTATGATTTATAGATGAAAAAATAGTGAAAATTATGCTAAATAACTTTAGTTGATGTTATCAAAAAGCCAGAAAAACTTTGTGAATCACAATACTTCAACCATGATTTTCCAATATTTAGAAAGTTTGCTCGATTGGCTCCGCGAATGACAGTTCGATTGGCTCCCGTCATTCTCTTTGCCAGACTATATGAAATTATAGTGTCTATAGTTGATCCAAGCTTCTAATTATCACCTCAGACACATATGTGCGCGCTTATACACTCAGAAAAATACTATTAAGTATGCCATAAGATTCTTTTATGAAGTGGCGCCATAAGAGAAATCATTGAAATTCATAAAAAAGAAAGATTGTTTTATGACGCGAATGAATTCTTCAGATGAACACCTTCTCCAATGAGCTTTTTTTGTTTTTCATAAGAGAGTCTTATGAAAACAGGAAATGTCATGTTTAATGTAAATAGTTCAAGAAAGTTGATGGATAAAACTTTTATTTTATTTTTTCGGCATATTTGATCGAAACTATATTATGGTCACACACATAAGCACATAATCACCCGGTTCCATCCAACACAATTCTTCTTCCTCATCCGGTCCTTTGACCTTGTACATCTTGCCGGTGATTTTCTGAAAAGTAAGTGAATGAAAAAGTATTTTAATTCACAAATGTTTTCAGCGTCATAAAAAATAAACTCTTACTCAAATTTACCACTTAGAAAATCACTTCTAACTATCAAAAAAAACTCAATAACTCCGTACGACGCGACGATGGAAAAATTACTGATAGATTGAGTGAATGTGTTCATTATTTTTTCACAATGCCGTTTCTTCTATTTTTCATACGATATTATTATGAAAACTGAAAGAATTTCATAAGATTCTTATGAAAAACAATTTTACACTCTAAAAAGCGGTTCATAAGACGCATCTTATGAAAATTATAATAAGAATTTGCCTGAGTGTAAGAATTTCTGACCCTGTATATATTTTGTCTTAGAAAAAAAAAATCATATTTTGAGCATTACTCAAAAACTGTTCTACTGAGATTTTTATGAATCTCATTTTCGGATTCAGCGCCCGATGTTACATTAAAACTTTGAGTCAGTTAATGAAATTCACGATTTTTTTTTTATAAATTTTGTAAACTGATGGTAATTAAAGAGATACAACACAAGACAGACTATCGTAGTTCTATGTCAAAACTAAATACAGAGTAGTGTCTTAAACACACAACCTCTTTAGTTTGTCAGCCTGGACCAATCATACTTCAAGGTATTAACTTAGTCGTAAGATCATTTTAATTATTCATTTAATTTTTTTTGGTACTCCACGAGTTGTCTCTCTATACTAATCGGATCAACTCAACTTTTCCTTGTTAAATTTAGGAACTAAACTTTCTTCCGCAACGCCACAACGCCCTCGACACGGGCAGCATCCAAATCGGTGAACCAATTGCGGAGGTTGTCGACGTTTTTTTGTTTCGTGAAGTGAGATATCGTTACCCCATAACTGCAGATTAAATTTTGGATAGCCAACAGCACCGTTGTCACGGGCGATGATGATCAAGTGGTTTTCGGATTTTCGTCACGGGGGCGACACCTGAACTTTATAAAAGGAAAGGTTCAAGTCGTTTTGTTTTTTTTCTCGCTATCAATCAATTGTTTCGAGAAATCTTCGTTTTGGGTGGCTGGCCGGGCAAATACTTTCACTTTTCTATTAGTTCACAACCGTATTTGGTATTAGGCAATGTAATGAATTTAATTATGGGAATAATTAAGTAACTGGTGGAGTTATATGTTCAAACACATTTAGTTACTGGTTTGTTAAAGTTTTATGTAAGAATTTATTCGCAGGTTCAAGATTTCATTAGATCTTAAAACAACTTCTTGTGATGTTCTTCGAAATATACGGTTAGTCAAACGTTAGAGCAAGTTCACTGGTGTTGGGAAAAAGTGGTAAAAATTTTGTCACTTTTTGCACATTTTGATAATTTTGCCATGCAAAATCATTTTCAAGAACTGTGGCTTTCAAGTTTTTTAACAACACGTGTTGTAGTTTCGCATGCTGTGATGCAAAAATAGCAATATGTCTATCACTTACGGCTGAAATAGAAACAGTGCTGTCAAAAAATACAAAGTCCAAAGATCTTGAAAACATTTTTGCATGGTAAAATTTTCAAAATGTCCAAATTTCTACCACTTTTTCCCAACACCAGTGAACTTGCTTTAAAACGTGTCGACAAGTATCCAATCCAGAAGTAAACCTCAAAGAAGCCTGGCTACCTCGAGTCTCGTTACTTTGAATTAGTGAAAACATGTTTATTTTTCCGAATGCAATGAATGAATGAATTCACTGTTCATCAAATTCACGGAAGCGTTTACAAACATATATTTGCTCAACATGTGTTGCTCAGTATCTTGCCAAGCAAAAATGTTTCTCTTGTTTGCTTCTTTCTCCCTCCTGTCATGATTCCGTTTGAACATCTTATCAGGATGACTTGTCCGGGAGCATGGATAAATATTGAAACTGTATAGTTCAATGAACCTCGAATGCTGGAGCCTTGGATTGAATGGCCGGAAAAGTACCTTCAGGGTCCATAGGCAGAGAGACAAAACTTTCTTCTGTGTTTGAATAACAGTAAATACTTAGCTCAAACAAGAAAAATGTTTCATTTGGTTTAAAGATTCATTAAGTTTCTCTTCATTGTACTGTTCATGACGCTAAGCGTAATTGAAAAAATATTCTTTTAAAAATATTGTGTTCCTTTTTGTAGTGTATTATCAGATTTAATATGTCATAAATGGCGGAAATCTTCGAAGATCCCTCCAGGAACTGTTATTCGATAGATCAGTCTTTCCTGAAATGTGACAAATTTCGGATAGAGATTTTTTGTTCGTAAAAAATACCTTTCATGTTTATACACTGTTTGGTCAATAACTTAAAAAGTAAATAAAATCGGTAAAATGTTGAAAACGGATTCATTCTATGCTATGCTCCTACTTTTATTGCCCTATAACAGAATGACTTGCAATAACAAACACAAATCTCGGTGTAAAACAACCCGTTTGCTAGTAGACACCAAAAGCGCCCGAGCTATCAACACATCAACAGACTCAATCCGTTCAATTAGCATATTTAAAATGCAGGCATCTTATTAAATCTTTTTCAAACCTCCTCGTTCCCTCAACACCCGACATTTCAGGGGGCCGTCAGTTAGCCGCGGGCAGACAATCGTCATCCATTATCATCACCAGCATGAGCAACATCATCTCCAGCATCCTCATCATCGTCATTGCGCGTCAGATCGTATTAACTAAATAAAGGCTTCAAGAATCGTTGTAATAATCTGCCAAGATTTTTCTCCTCCCTCGTTTAAGGTATCACAAAGTCGGCTCCATCATCTCGAGCTGGATCGAGCTAAGTGCACCACTTATAAATATGGAAACATGTTTCGTTTTCTATACAGACAGACACCCTGCAGTCAGCTCGAGTCAGCCGGATTTCCATTTTCAGTTGAGCCGCGTTTTGTTGATAGCATCGATCGAACGAGTGCGTTGAAAATCTAGAATGATATCTTGATTTTTTTTATGTAGTTCTCTCTCTTAGCCGCGAGCATTGGCTCTACTGATTTATGCTCGATCTCAAAAATGTTTCGTTTCCTTCCCGCGGACTCGTTCGATTTATAGCTGTGAATGATAAAATGAACTACAGAACAACTACACAATTCATAACATAAGTAAAAAGTTCACAAAACTGCTTACAGTGAGTACACTTTGTTGAGCTCTGTTGAAATTGCTCAATTTACACATTTACATCCTAGAAACCCGGCTGTAACCTACTGACCGAATATAAGAAATACTATGTAGCGTGCAAGCGTCTATGCCAATTACTTCATCAACTTCCGACGGCCATTGCAGTGCTTTGGCTACCGAAAGCGCATGACATCCTATGTATGTGCTGTTTTCAAAGCATCATAGAGGCAAAACGTCACTTTTTCGAACCACTTCCAAAGAAGTGAGCTGCTAAAAGAAGCAGCAGCAGCAGCATTAACTTTCTTGTTTTCTGCAAACAGATGAAAAGCGAAAGACGCTTGGTAATGTTTACGCGAACATTTTCTGCCATTTCTGTTTGACAGCCGTTGTCAGATGCAATTTACGTGAAGTGCTGAAATATGGTCGTAAGATTCTTTCAAATAGGTCAGATAATGATAAGCACTACGATAAAGTAATTGAAAAGTTGCTAGCACGTGTCACCTAAAATGCAAGGAAGATGTGGAAGCTTTTAGAAAACTATCTCTTATAGAAATCCCGCTATTATATTTTGACAATTGAACTTAGCTTGATTGACTACTCACATCAGTTGCCCAACGGAAAATTTCCTTTAGAGAATTTATAAATTGGCACAAAACCCATATGCAAGCTCAGTTCCACAGATTGATGTTGATTTTTCAGTACAAAAATTCAAATTCAAATCAAAATTCAAATTCAAAATTCAAAATCAACTTATGTAAACGTTACTTAAAAATTCTGCAAAAAATCATAGATGAGTTTTGAACCAAAACGGCGCTATTAAGACCCCAGCCAGGGTTCGAGAAATTCCAAAATGACCCCAAATCGACTCAGTCTTCTGCTATATTACATTAATTTTCGATTGTATCTGAAGGTTTCACATGTTTTCTCGAATACGATTTGCTATGGGCCTAAACAGTTTCAATCGGTCTCGCAAGAGTACAATTTTACGGATTCATCTCATTCGGTACGATCTGGACTTGGATAGGTTGGATAGGTACCAAGGCATCGTGTCATTTGAGTAGTGAACTGATGCCAAATCCGGCCAAAACTTTTCTGGGTAACCTTAGACCACTGCAAGCTTTGTATGAAAGTTTCAAATTGAGGCGCTGGGGATCAGAAAGGTGCAAGTGCCTATATGATATTTAAGAGAAAACGCGCTTCAAAGTGTGAAGGTGCTCGATTTTTCATATATTTTTCATATTTGACCAGTGTTAATTGAATCGCAAAAGTATTCAAAAAAAATATTTAAAAAAAATCTAGTTTTTGTTTATTGAAACATGAAGAATCGTTAGGTTTACTTAACCCTTCATTTCATGATTTTTTATTTTTCCTTAAAAATCATTTTTAACAGTTTTAAATGATGAGTGCATCATGAAAAAAATTAAATTAAATTGAAATACGATTTTTCAATTTTTTCCATACATTAATTGTTGCAAATTTGTTACTTTATGAAACAAAGAGTTATCTCAAAAGTGTTGATTTTGGACTTGCAGTTCTCTGATCCTGAAGGCCTCAATATATAGGCATTTTTACACCTCCCATAATTTTTTTTCGGTTGTTTTCATTGCCACGAATATCAATACAAATTTTGGAAGCGTCCAGTACTGAATAAGCGCAATGAGTTTTAATAATGTATAAAAATTATTAATTCAAAAATCGCCATTTTACAGTTCATTTTAAAGCTGTTAAACTGTAGGATGAAAATAAAAAATCACAAAAAACAGCTTTGCATAGCCAATGAGTTTGTTGATTTATTTAACCTTGACAAAAACATTTCTTGAAATTTGTGAAAGCTCTAGTCAGCAAAAACTTCCAATTTTAAATAATTTTCATTGAATTCAGTTTTTTTTTATTTTGAAATCGTTATAACTTCATGGAAGACTAAGCTTCCTCTCATGTTACTAAGAAATGAAGCCTAAGAATATGTAAAACCAATAATTATAAACAAACTTCATTTGAAGCTTATTTGAATTTTCTGGATAATTTAATACGCAAAATTTTTTATTCCATACAAAATTCAGAACAAAAATTGAATCGCGTTGCCCTAATTTAGGAATCGGTCAAATCATCTCAAATTTTACACTGATGCTTGGTGATCCAAAAGACATCGAAAAAACTTATGGGAGCAAAAAATCATATTAGCAGTGGTCTGAGATCATGGGTAGCAGGCAATGGTTCAGGCACTCTCGGACTTCTTCTGCTTCTTATATGTGTTAAGTCCCAATCTTACCTTGGCACGATGGACGATGCTGAGAAGAGATTCCTCTTTTTGGTCACGTCCTGAGCTGAGGCTGTCTTCCTACAGGCGGAAGCACGCATGACTTTACGGTCCAAAGTTTTGTCCACCGGACTCGATTTGCGCCCAGATTTTTTTTCGTCCAAGAAACTGCTTTCCTCTCCATACTTGCGAATCAAATTTGGGCCGCTTCAATGCGTACTTCTTTCATTTTCGCCAACTAACTCAGTGAAATGTTGGGTACACCAAAAACTGGAGCTCACGATACACAGAGTTTTAAGAAAAACTGTAAACAACGTCACCCAGAAGAAATCAGCTGCTCAAACATCATCCGGAATAAGCAGGGCTGTATGAGCTGGCACCGTGCTTAGACAAATTTGATTAGTCTGATTTCCTTAACTGTATGATATGGCTGTTAAATAGTATTTTTTGCACAATTTCGGATGACTTTTTTGACCAATCCGTATACCCCTGGTGCCGCCTTTTCGTCGACCTTCTTGGACTAATGCTCGCCTGAAGCTTTTGAAGCTGACACGTTCGAAATTACTGCATAAATTTTGTAATTCCAGATACCAAATTACGAAAATCAAATTAAATGATGCTACAAAACAATACAGGATGTACAATCGACTTTGCTATTGCCGTTATGTAAATCGTACTCAGAGTGAGCTTCGAAGCAATCCTAAGAAAGTTCGAAGGATCCTAAAAAGAATCCGGTCTTCCTGCGATACTCCAATTAAATAACAAAATTGCCACATCACCTGCAAAAAAAATGCAACCTTTTTGTAACGTACTTCTCCAGTGATGAGTATCCATCGATGATGTTTTTCCAGGTAGTTCTCAGCTTCATCAGGGAACTAACGGCCCTACATAACCGTTAGTATTCCTAATCTACTTCAATGACATGCTGCAACTCCTCGATGGACCAAAGCGTATGTTGACGACTTGAAACTGTACTACTCTTTCAATGGCCTCGAAGATGTGAACTTCCTGCAGAACCAGTTTAACCTCTTTGCCTCCTGGTGTGATACCAATCGCCTATCCTTAACCTTGTGATCCTTGACGTGCGGCTGGATTTTAAGAACCACACCAACTTTATCGTTGACGAGGTCTCCAGAAGCCTGGGTCTTCTTTTCCGCATGACGAAGGACTTTAAGGACATCTACTGCCTTTTTTTATTAGTTATTAACCCAGGTGGTGAATCCATTTTACGGATTGCATTCCAAGGCGCGGCGAGCCACCGCGTCCCCCCAGTTTGCTACTCTGGGTCCATGGGTGCAATTAGACGACTCATGATACAATGCTCAGGAACACTGTATCCCCTACGCCATAAAGTCCACCTGGGGCCACTGACCTTTGTTCCCACCTCGAACTGTTAGACACACTTTGCTTTAATAGAGGGAGGTCAATTCGCGCTAATGCGCTCCAAGGCAATACTCGTTTCCGAATCCTCTGTCAGCAATACCTCATTCTAACACAACTCGATGCGCAATCCCTCCTCTGACGAGTTAGGACCCGACATCTCATCGTGTGAATGAGGTCCTCACGCAGCGCAACTACTAATTTTGTGGATCCAGTCCAGGAAGTGCGGAAACACAAAGCGAGTTGTAGACGACACTTTCTCTGTTCAAACACGCAGGTAGGGGGGGTAAGCCCCTTAAGCCACGTGTAGGACTCAGACTCCTCCGAACTCACAATTAATGTTGACTTAAGTCACCACTCCGCGCAACTACTCTATCTTCAAGTCGGGCGCTTGACTCACCCGAAGCGCAGATCGAGCTATAGACCGCCCTCATCAAGTCACACTCGCGGTTCGGGCGCAACACTTCCCGAAACGCGTGTCGAACCCTGACACCTCCGGCAAATTGTGCCTCTAAGACACTGACGTGTAAAACACATCTCTAAGTGATCGGTCCACCATTGGCCACCACTTTGCGCATCTACTCGTTTTGCGAGTCGGGTCTATACCCACCGAAGCGCAAAACGAGTTGGCGATCGCTTTCCCTCCGGTCACATCCGCATATCAGGGCCATGACCCCCCGAACGCGTGTTGGACCCTCACGCTCACACCCAAGTACTGGTACCTAAGTACCCGGGTGCACCACTTCTTCCGCGCGGGTTTGGCAGACCCGTCGACAGCCTCTAGTGGGTTTAGTGTAGTTCTCTTGGCCGTACATCTGTAATACGCCGAACTTGCAGACACGTTTCCACTCTGCACCACGGGGAGGTGGAACTACGTCGCAGAGCAGGACATCTACTGCCTGAAGAGTCTTTACTGTAGTCAGGTCCGATCGATCCTTGAATATGCTTCTGCGTTTTGGTGCCCATGTTATCAAAACGGTTCTGATCCCATTGAAGCCATCCAACGACGTTTTTTGAGGTATGCCCTCCGACACTTAAACTGGCAAGACCCTTTTCGACTTCCCAGCTACCAAAGCCGCTGCTGCCTGATCGACATCGACACGCTGCAAGCCCGCAGGACCGCCACTCGTGCGTCTTTCGTCGCTGATCTGCTTTCACCAAGAATCGACTCTCCCGCACTTTTGGAAGTTCTTCCACTTAGCGTCCGACCTCGTGGTTTGAGGAATCGGGATCCTCAGCTCTTCGTTCCTGTTAGACTATACAATTACGGGGCCAAATCTGGAATAATTGGCATCATCAAGACTTTTAACCGCTTTTCAGAGCATTTTGATTCTGACGTTTCAAAGGTTGTATTCCGAAGAAGACATCTTAGTGTTCTAAGTTCAGTGTAGATTTGTATTTGTAGTTAGTCTCTTAATTTTAAAATATAATTTGGATCAATATATGATCCGCTGATTTAATAATAATAAATTATGTGGAACGGTCACCACTGAGCCGAGATAGACAAACTCTTCGACTATTACCAGCTCGTCGCCGTCGATCGTGACCTTGTTATTTCTGGACAAGCGGGTTCGGTCGGTCTCGGATCCACAGGCTAGCATATTCTTCGTCTTGGACGAAATAATCATTAACCCAATCCTTCCTGTATAGCGTTTCAGTTTGCGGTAGATATCTTCCACCACCTCAGATGATCTGCCGGTCTTGGTGTTCACGGCATTTTTGGAGGATTTGCCATAATGTGAAGATCGGTTCCGTCGTAGACCGTCCCTCCATGAAGCCGTCCTGATGACTTCCCACGAATCTGTTTGCTTGTGGCGTTTGACGGCGGAGTAGGATTCGGGACAACACTTTGATGGCGCCTTTGAGGACAGTGATCGCTTTCCCCACCGTCCTGGTCTCCTGTAAGTGCTGTTTCCACCTTTTGATCACTTCACGATTGCCATCAGGATGCCTCCGTCATTATCCGGCCTGTGGCACGAAGCCTTTTTCCCTTTTTAGTGATCATTGGTTTTCTGAGTTACTATCGGTAACCATCAAACAATCATCAATCGCCCTTAACCTTCCAAAGCCGTTCGCTAAAAATCCGTTTCAGGGAAATTTGAACTGTAGTTTGATTTCGTTCTCCTGGCTGCAAATGTTAACCGATTTTGATGATATTATATTCATTGTCTAGGTAATTTATTCTAATTACTCAACATTTCAAAATAAAGTTGATAAGTATTACCAGATTATCAGAAACTGGTCCAGAAAGTAAAAAGTCCGAAAAATCAATTTTATTTTTAAAATACTCATAACTTCTGACAGCTTTTCTGTATTTAACTGTTTTATTAATGTTTGAAATTGTCAAGAATTCATCTATCCGACAATGTATAGATATGTTGGGGTCCAATGAAAGTGTTGACCGCTATGACTAATCTTCCGGTAGAAAAAAATCTTACTTTAAAAAAACGACATCCAATTTTGGCTTTGCTTAGCTGTATTTCATTTTCCAATGAACCGATTTTCAAAACTCAAATTTAAATTTTTTGGCGTTGATTTGATCATTATTTTCATAGAACATGATTGATCTGTCAAAATTACCAGTTCATCAGTATATTGAAATGAAGATAAAGATGTTTGAAATGTGCGCTTCGGGTCATATTGACCCGAACGGCTTTGGAGGGTTAATGAAGACATTACGCGTAGACGGCGTCGAATCATTCGAAGTCTTCTCGACTCGCTGCCGATCATGAAGCAAAACGATTTAATTCTAGGAACGCAAGAGGTGCCCAAAAACCAAATCTATGCCAATATTGGCTCTCAAGTTGTGTAAATTGTATGGGTCTTAGTTGTTATCCTGGGAATTGTCCTCCTAGTAGCATTCTTCCTTAAGAGTCTGAGTCTGGGCATTATTCAACAGCGTCGTCATGAACTCGCGCCGAATCAACTCGCGAACGAATGGATTCAATTGCGAAGCGAATGATTGCTGGAGTAAACAATGACAGAAAATCGAAAGGGGGAAATAAAAAAAACTCGGCAACATAAAAATAACGAAAAATCATTTTACATAATTCACAAAGACGGCGCTCTTCTGTTGCATGTTTTGATTCGTTCGCGAGTAAATGCTAAACAGGGTCGTTACTGTGGTTGCGTCGGTAAAGATTGGAAATTTTGAAGTACGAAACGAAGCTAATATCAGCTTCAGCTCCTCGCGCTCCTCCCCCTCCAGGCGGTTCTTTTTCTCCTGGAAATTTCGGACTCTCTGCCTACTCCGCTGTAGGTGATTTTCCACGTTTCGACGGGTTTTCTTCCATCACCCTCCTACACTCCTCGTCGAACCAGTCGCACCGTTGAGTTCGTTGCACATGCCCGATGACGTTCTGCGCAACGCTGTTGATGGTTGTCTTGATGGTATCCCAGCAGTCCTCGAGGGGGGCTTCGTCAAGCTCGCCCTCTGTCGGCAGCGCCGCATAGTCTGGTGCGACCTCAGGTTGCTTCAGTCGTGCAATATTTAACCGAGGCAGGCGTCGGTTTCATATATTGTTCACTACGGAATGTTTTGTTCTTCACTAGATAGTGGTCTGACGCGATGTTGGCGCCTCGCCAGTATCTGACGTCGATGATGTCCGAAAAGTTCCGGCTGTCTATCAAAACGTGGTCGATCTGTGATTGCGTTTAGTACGGTTATCTCCAGGTGTATTTCTGTGGGAGGCGGTGCTGGAAAAAGGTACTACGTACGGCCATTTATTTGAAGGCGGTGAAAAGTCTTAGGTTGTATTCGTTGGTCAACTGGTGCGCGCTGAACCTTCCAATTATCGGTTTGAATTCCTCCTCCTGGGCGACCTGAGCGTTAAAATCCCCGATGTCGATCTTAATATCATGTTTTGGGCAGCGGTCGTATTCACGTTCCAGCTGCGCGTAGAATTCGTCTTTGTCGTCACCGGTACTTCCGAGCTGAGGGCTGTGCACGTTGATGATGCTGATGTTGAAGAACCGGCACTTTCGTGGGTCGATCACCACTCGATCACGCGCTTCTTCATCTTCCCCTACACTATAAAAGCTGTTCCAGGCTCCAGCTGCCACAGTTCTGATAGATGGCACGACCATCTGGGTACGTTCGTACCGTGCAGTCCTTCCTGCATACCTCCTGCAGCGCTAAGGTGTCGAATTTGCGAATCTTCAATTCGTTGGAGAGCACGTGGGTACTGCCCACGAAACTTCGAGATCGGCAGTTCCATGTCTTTGCTAATTTTCATCCGAAATTTGTTGTTCGTTCTCTATGCTTATGTTTGTCACTATCTCGCAGGAGGACCGTCGTCATGTTGCTGTTTTGTGTCCCGAACACCACCAGGACGTTGTTGCATTCCGCACGCCGCCCCTGACATGGAGAACAGACGCGTATGAAGCCCCCTATCTCAGTTAGCATGCGACCAAAACATCCCCCGAGGTTGGGTACCCGATCTCCGCTGAGGTTTCTCGCACCCCAGCTAGCACCACGGGGAGGTAGAGAATCGGAGTTGTAAGACAAAAGGGTGATATGACCACTACCCAAAGGTTGGGTGTCTCGAGTTGCACATTATCTACCATTCGCTAGGCCAATTGGCAATTACTTTTTTTGAAACATTCCATATGCAAACTATGATCTGCCCAAGCGTTAAACTCAATTAATTCTCTAAGTGTTTCAAACATAAATAAAAACAAAAAAAATAGACACAGGTTATCGACGTGAATTGTGTTTGTTCGAAAACAAAATCCAATAACCGCGAAATTGATTTGACGCAACGTCACCGGCCAGAACGAATTCCTTAATGAGTCGCGGCGGCCGAAGACTATATTACCTACCTAGTCATTCAAGCTCGAAATTTATCTACGGTTCATAGTTCCAGGGCTGTAAAATAAGATTTATGATTAACGCCCATATAGTTTATGTACATATGTAGCTCTCTGAAGTCTGAACTGCGCAGGTTGTCGAGGCGTAACCCGAGGGAAAAAGCGCCTTGACGTTGATATTTTTCTTATTGTCAACGATTGAAGGTATTGTTCAGCTTGTTGTATACATTTCTAAAATTTCTTTTAAGAATTCGATTTTAAAGCAGCTGATATCACTCTTGAAAGCCACCGGCAAAATGATCAGCTGATAGCTTGCGGATAAACTGCCAATCTCGAAAACCTGGCTGAGTGAACCGCTCACCTTTACCGGGCAATTGTCGTGCTTTTTCTGTAGCTCGAAACCGGTTCCAGTTGCCATATCGGAATGAGCTCATACTCATATGCATTACACGATATCCCAGTCATATGGAAGAATGTCATCGATGTAGTTAGGGGCCGTTCACTAATTACGTAAGCACGATTTTGGAAATTTTCAACCCTCCCTCCCCCCTGGTAAGACAAAGTAAGATTTCTCAAAACCCCCCCTCCCCCCTAGTAAGATCTTACTTTTTTTATTCTTTGAGAAATTGACACGTTTTTTTCAAAAATATTTAAAATTTGACATACATGCTTCAAAGCAAAGCACTTTTTAAGTAAAATAAAAAAAAACTGATTTTAAAAACCACAATTTATACAAAACAACAGATGAAATGTTATAAACGATAGAATTGTAGCTATCACCACACAATGTATCTACCACTGCAAGGTAGAAGGCCCGTGAGAAACAAAACGATGAAATGTGATGAAAAGTTTTTCAAATTAAAATTATCCTTCTGCTCATTTTCAACATCTTTCACCTTATTCTAATCTTCTATCCTTCTATATTCTTTCAATTCTTGAAATATTCTTTCTCAAGGAATATAAAATTTCACCGATAAAGCCGATAAAATAATTTCATAAAATAAATTTACGGTGATTAACTCTTAATTTTAAAAATTATAAAAATCTTAAAAAAAATATATCATTCTATACAACTACAATTGGGGCAAAAATGTTTAACGACAATCACGTTGTCAACTAACCTAAAAGCTCAGACTCATTCAGCGGTAAGCGATAAAGTTTTAGGATTTTTTCGGTAAATCGTTTGTAAAATTCAGAGTGCCTATCACTAAAAAAACTGTCTAGAAATTCATTATTTAAAGCGCCTTATATTGATTTTTTAAGATTTTTTTCTGTACGAAGTCATTTTCGAAATATGATGGATTCAAATCGTAGTGTAACAATGAGCCAGTTTCCATTCTGTTTCTATAAATTTCTCAATCAAAAAGATTGTTATGATGGAAAGTGAAAAGCAACTATCTTTTTAAATAATGTGATTTAGTGTTTTGATGGCATGTAGGTTGGAATTGATTCTCTATTAATTTTATAGAACCTGCAATTTTTTTTATCAATTCAAAGACATTAAAAGATAAATAACATTACATAAAAAATAACCAACAAATAAGTAGAGAGTAAAAAAACCTGAGTAATATGGTTTCGTATGGCTGTGGCTGTGATTAAATTTTTATGTAACATTTCTTACGTAAGATTTTTGGAAACCCCCCCTACCCCCCTAGTAAGAGATCGTAAGCAAATATGAAACCCCCCCTCTCCCCCTATGTGCTTACGTAATTAGTGAACAGCCCCTTAGTTAGAATGCCGCCGAGCGCCTCATGCAGCCACTCACATCATCGACAAGACAAACTCGTTTCAGACGTTTCCCCGTTGACGGGTTCGTGTCCTGGTTAATGAGCTGCACCGCGTGTTACGGCACTCGATCGTTCGTTTCCATAAATCATAGCCGTGTCCCGGTGTCGGGTGAAGGTTGTTGTCTGAAAATCGTTTGCCTGTAATTATGACGAAAATAAGAGTGGGTACCTACCTCATGGACCTCACATACATATCTGGCAAATGGTCCTCACGCAATTGTTTCTGGTGGGTGATAGAACTCATCAGCTGTCAAAATCGGTGTGGGTCCACGTGTGGTTGTCACGAACAGCATGAGTGCATTTTGAAATTGAACGGGATCAACTTTGTTCTGATGGATGATCGTCGTTTGTTGAATCTGTTTCTGAACTTTGTTTTTTTTCTCTACTGGTGGCACGTGGTTTGAGGAATGGCAGGAATGCGAATAATCTTTTATCTGAAGGGTAAGGACGCCATTTGAAATTCCTGGAAATGAACATATATAATCACAAGCGACAATTATCGAATGGAAAACAACTGCGCTAATTGCTGCTGGTCTAAACTACCTAGTTGGAAGTGATCTATTAGCCATTAATGAGGATCTCTCTTTGGACTTAAATGTATATTAGGGTGGCAGCCAGATGGATGATACCGAATTTCGTCAATTGTCCCTTAAAAACTAACCTGTGAAAAATTTCAGCTCAATCGGACTCGAATTAGGGTTGCCTCAAAACGCTCAATGTTTCGGTTTTTTACCCTAAAAAATCACTGAACGTTTCATGCAGTTTTGAGTCAGTGTAAAAACCGAAACTTTGAGCGCCTTGAGGCACCCCTAAATCAATTCCGATTGAGCTGAAATTTGGCACAGGTCAGTTTTTTTTAGGCCAATGTACAAAACGTATATGGTCGGTTTTCGAAATTCGACATGATTTTTTTTCCATACATCCATTGCCACCCTACTAAGACTATAGGATTTAACTGGTCGGTGACTGGCAATTTTTTTTCATTACTAACAGTTTTCTACAGAACTGTTGTGCACGTTTTTCCTCATAATATTGAAAATTTTACATTTAAAAGTTGAAAGTATTGCGATTAAAACCCTGGAACCTTTCATAAATACTGAATATTGACAGTTTTCACATTCACAAATGTACCTTCAAAGTTTGACTTAGAGCAGTAGGTTTTAAGCTTTAAAGAAGAACACGTTTGAGTGTGTTGATTGGTAGTTTATTACAGACTAACTAAACCCTAAGAGTTTGTTATTTATCTAACTACATAGCAACTAAGGTTGCTAAGCTACCTATGTACCAATAACTGAATATAGTAGATTGCTACCAGATTGCTACGATTTCAACAAGTTTAACGAAATGTAACATGAATAAATTTTCATTCAAACATCACTCGAGGTGTAGGTACTGATTTAGGGCGACACTTTGTAGATCAGGAAGACTCAGTCGAAAAAAAATTCCAAACAGTTCACGGACATGATCAAATTTTTGTGTACCCAAAATAAAAAAGTTAAAATTTACCAAAACAACAGGTAACTGTTAAGTGAATGTGAAATCCAAAAAGGTCACTTTTAAAGATGCGCTTTGTTTGACTGATCACATTGTAAATGTTGACAAACCGATTGATTAACGATTGAAAACGTTTCCGGGGTTAAATCGAAAGTACCACAACCTCAATCTAACCTCAAAGATCAAATTTATGTTGACGTAAATATTGTAGAGCTTTTCATTTCTTCCGAGATCCATCGTCGTTTGCCATCTCTCTGCACTAGATCCGGGAGTTAGGGTTTTCAATGTAAGTAGACACTTGGAGATTGGCCACGCTCGGAGGGGAAAAGCCTAGGATTTGGGTTTCGATGTTTCGACGAAACGAGTGTTGCACTGCGCGTTCTGTGATCGTTTATTACGAAGCCCCGTAAATAAGTTTGCGGTTTTGCTTAGGCCTATACCTATACGTTCCATGAACCAAAATCGAAGTCCTCACCTGTGTTGATGCTTTCACTATTTCTGCAGTTTATTTGTAAATATGTACTTATTATCATTGAACATTACGAAAGACTGTGCCTTTTGATTATACCATCATTCGTCAGACTTCAAAACCAAACAATATTTCAAGACGATCAAACACCATGGTGATGAAATCGTCGATCATCGCCATGTACATGAACTGTCATTACGATTTGGATTTTCCTTTTCAAAGTGTTTATGGCCCTTGAAGTTAACTAACAATTTTGTTTTTGTTGTCCGATGTTATCTGTGCGGTGAGCAAAAAAAAAATACAGAAACAACAAGAGATGTTGTCATGTATTTTTTTTTATGTGTAAGCAAAGATTGCGGCTTTTCGTATCCGCAGTCAACGCATCACATAAATAATTTGCTCGCGCCATCTACGAATGGCAGGCAACGCACTAAAAAAAAGAACGTTTATTGTTCGCCATTTGTCGCTCCGGAGAAGTTTAACCGACCGCGATTATGAGAAATCTTGATTGAAGCGATTGACATCACAATTAGCAGAAGAATATGAATGCCAATGATCAGGTAGATTGTATATCCCAGTTTAGCGTCCATTCATGCTTTTTTGATAACTTGAATGGTGAAGAACGTAGAATAAACGTAACCACCTCGACGTAAATACGTTTTAGCCCGGTTTTAAGACTCTTCGGCTCATTGTAGTATCTTAAATCATAGTAACCTTTTAATATGTTGGCAACATAAAAATAAACATTCTTGTTTCAACTATTAGCAAGTGTAGACGTCATGAAGCTTCTCTTAGAAGATAGAAACGTTTCTATCTTCTAAGACTAGTACTAGCCCTGTTTTCCCGATACTACATTGGCGACGAGGATAAAGAACCTTTGCGTTAGGTAAGAGGGAAAAGGGTCCAGGTATGTTAGATACATTTTCTCGGAATTTAGAGGAAAACTAGAAACGAATCAGTCGCTTAAATGCGAATCGAAAGACTGATTTCGTTCGGCAAATATTCAGATTGTAGTAGAAATTGATCGGGCGCTTAAATGCGCAATGAGAAGACTGATTCTAATATTAATTCTGCCGAAAAGCAGGTCTATTTTCGAGAAAATAGAAATTGATTAGGTGCTTGAATGCACACTTAGAAGTCTGACTCCATGCTGCCAATAAGGTAAAGCATTGTAGATATGAACTAGTCGCTCAAATGCGAAGATGAAAGTCGGGTGTCATTCAATAATTGGCAATGAAGTCCGCTTAAATAAACGTTCTTGTTTCAACTATTAGCAAGTGCAGACGTCATGAAGCTTCTCTTAGAAGATAGAAAGGAGTCCTGTTTTCCCGATACTACAATCATCATGTTCTAGTTTCCATATACATATGTATTTACTAGTTCCTGTAAAACTCATCGATTTCGTTTCTTCTTTCTCCCGTTCTAGACTGCTCGACCTTGAATCCAGCGTGTATCCGGTGCAACGAACGCGGCTGCATCAAGTGCTCCGAATTGCTGCGAATTGATACTCGTGAATGTCTCGATGATTGTCCCAGTGGCTACGTGGGCCAGTGGTCGACGTCGTCCGAATTCATGGGCCGCGTATGCTATCCGGTGGGATTGTCCGGATCCTTCATGGCTACCGTGGTTGGCGTAGCTGTTGGGGCCGTGGTTTGTCTGGTGCTCATAGTTGGAGCCATGGCCGTAATAAGACGGAAGCAGAAGCGCAAAAAGTACCGCGAAACCTTCATCGATGACAATATTGACCGGTTGGAGTTCTACAAACAGCTTGATGAGCTAAGACCTCAAGCGGAGTATTTTTTGCAGATGTTAAACGACACTAGGCGGCAAATCAGAAAGCTTCATCTAGCGGGGGACAGCTCAGGGGCTGCCACCTATCATCCGGTAGTCCGGGACCTAGCTAAAATCCTAATACTGCTCAACAAACCGGTCGAGCTCATCAGTTGTCCTCCTCACGATTGGCAACGTTTGTACGTATGGGCAGAAAAAGTCCTCGATCGCTATAAACCCGAACTGACCCAGCTGATCGAGTTCCTCCAGCAGCCATCGATACCGCCATCGACCTCGGATCCCCGACTCGGGACCAGTGAACATTCCACCTTCAAGGCCAAGTTCAGCACCATGCTGTGTGATGATCATTCGCCCACGCTCAGTGCCAAAAACCAGCGCAACTTGCTGCAACCGGAATCGGCAAGTCTCGGAGGCCATCAGGAGCCGCAGAACCAGCAGAATCATTTTCTAGGTTCTCTGATCAGTCTACACGAATTTGATGAGCGATCGAGTTCATCGCACCACGATACCAGTGGCAATAGCAGTAATCCCTTCGGGGATACCTTCGATCACGTCCGGTCGTACCTTTCGACGTCGGGGATCAACGATAGTTCCCTCTGGTTGCAGGACGAATTTTTCAAACTCGGGTTTCGACCACAGGACGAAATTACTACCGAGCTTTGAATGACGAATCGTGTTCCCCGGGTTGGGACGATCTATACATAGTCTTTACGTTTTGATGTACCTATTGTAAATAGAAAAGTATTGACTTCAGCGTACGATATGATATATCCCCGTTGCAAATGATTCAATCACACGAAACTAGTCAAAGTAAAAAAATACATATTTGTAATGTGTTTTGTTCAGTATATTGAGCTTCCCAATTTATTTTCGGTGGTTAGTGAAGCAATTGTAACATACCAGTAAAGTACGCCGGTAAAATTACGGACGCTTTGTAAAATATTCCAAACCACCTAGTGAGAAAAAGTAGTTTGTATCATTTATTTTACGATAGTAATAATCTATTTAACGGACAATTTTCTTGATGATAAGAGTCTAAAACGAACCTTACCTTCCATAAGTGCAAATCTGTACCGAAACAGACAACTATAAGACATCGAATCAATAAATTCCGCGAAATTATAATAGTCTCGATTGATGTGTTTGAAAGAAAATCCCTAGTTTTTTCCCTTGAAGAGGAGAGCCCACTGCGACCAGTAGTTATTGATCTATTGTGGTATTTACCCCGCGTTACTACATGCTTCTGGTTCACCTGCACTATTGATTAGAGGGACAGTTGAATGATGATTAAGATTAATGATTGATTAAATATTACCTTCTTAAGGTCTTATGTGCAACAATATGTCTTGTGTGCTTATTAATTTTGCCCCAAGTATTCGCTCTTAACAAAGGCGCAGTAGCTGCATAGAAGATGTTTCTATTTCGAACCTGCTGAACCGACAGTCGCCTTTTGAATAATGTTTATCCTTTTGAGCTACTGTTTTGTTGGACAATGTCCGGTCAAGAGACCTGTGTAAGTACCTAAATCGTGCTTACTTAAGTTCAACATGTCCCGGTCCCAGTTCTTGAGCTCCGTAGTCAAAGCACTCCTAGATACTCCGCAGAAAGGTTCAGGTCCAAAACAGTCCCTGGAATCCTTCCCTACCTAGCTGGTCTGCTTCTTCGTTCCCTGGGATGCCGTAGTGACCTGGTACCCAGAATAAAAACACTCTGTGCATTCTAGAATTGCTTGAATTTCAGCTTAAAATACTGTTGGCCAGTATCCCATACGAATTGAAATTACGATTCTAGGTCCGAACAGCCCTGTCCCAGCTCTTTATTTATTTATTTATTACTTGGTTTTTGGATAAAGAATTACCATACAGACAAATTTCTTAAAAACTATATACATAGGTTATTCTACTTTATGTCTAGTTTAAATTTACGTTTACACACATTGAAATCAAACAGATGGTACACTAAATTTAAACGTTTACAGCATTTGTCGATTCGGTGGTTTCGACCATACGCATTACGGTGGTAAGGTATCCAGAGAAACTGGCGTTGTCGGAGTGTCCTCATGGATACGTAAAAAATTGACATGCTGGAGTATGTAAGAGAAGTCCACACGATGAGTCAAGGTGTCAAAAATAAAAGTTTGCTGAAGTTCGGTACGACGTTTTTCAAGCGTGGCCAGATTTACAAGGGCGCATCTTTGTTCGTAAGAACGAAGCGGTTCAGTCCAGGGAAGGCGTCGTAAAGCATTATAAATCTATAAAACTCCGGTGAACTAGTTCAAGGCGGTAACACTGTGTGCTCTGAAAAGGAGACCATATCTGAGCAGCGTATTCCATAATGCTTCGTACTTATGCGCAGTAAACAGCTTTCAGCGTATAGATGTCGTCAAAATCCTCGGTATTTGGACGCAGAAATCCTAATGGAGAAAAACCTTTTGCGGAACTAATTGCAATATGTTCAGCAAATGTGAGCCTTTTATCAATCTTCACTCCGAGATCTAATATGGACTTCACGTTTTCCAGATAACTTTCACAGTAAACGAAAATTACCGAGTTCGGTAATTTTTTTACCGAAATCCTAATATGTGTAAATCGTTAAACTGGTTTTGTACAGCTGATTTATCATAATTTTTGGCCGCAGCATTTCAATTTTTCTTGAAAACCGCCATGGTCCTGTTGGCCTTACCATCCTTCTTGTAAACTCTCTTGACGATAGCCCAATATCGTTCTATGGGGCGAAGCTGGGGGCAGTTTGGTGGGTTAATATCTTTCTCAATAAAATCAACATCGTTATCCTCAAACCATCTAAGAGTGGATTTTGCGTAGTGGGCTGACGCCAAATCCGGCCAGAACAATGGTGAAGTCGTATATGATTCTTATATAGTGGCAGTAAACTTTTCTGCAAACACTCTTTTTGGTAGATATCGGCATTTATTGTTCCTTTTGTACTCGCCGACATCAATCCGCAGGAGCAGATTGTCTGCCACACAAGCACTTTCTGGTCAAATTTTTCCACCTCAATCGACTTCTCGTGGTCACTCACATCCTCCCCAATAGCTGCAGTGTAGAATTGTGGTCCCGGAAGAGTACTGGAATTCTCTTTTACATAAGTTTCATCGTCCATGAGAATGCACGCATCTGGCTTCTGCAAAATCCGATGATACAGCTTCCGGGCTCTGGTTTTGGCCCGTGATTTTTGTTCAGCCGTTTGCTTGGACACTTTTTGCTTCTTGTATGTCTTCAGGTTGTTCCGCTTCTTGATCCGCTGTACCTTTCCGATCGATGTCCCAGCTTTTTTCGCCAAATCCCGTATGGACATCGATCGATACCGGTTGATGAGGTTCAGATTTGGGTCAGATGGTCCTGGTTTTCTGCCTCTTCCTAGCAAATCATCGAACGTATAGTGTTCCCCGAACTTGTGGATGATGGATTTTACGCTCGCCGGATGAATGCCAAAACGTTTCGCCACTTCATCCATCGAGATGCCCTTCTCTCGCATCCAAGTGTCCAACACACGAATTTTAACATCTTTTTTAATTCGCGACATTTTGGGAGAAACGAATATTTCAAACGTAAACAAAGCGCTGGTTCACTCTTAACAGATCAAGATGCTACATACAGGTAAGCACAGTTGTGCGCGTTCACGCGTTAGTAAGTAGAAGGCCCAAATATGTTTATAGTTAATTTTCGGTTCACTCCTTACCTTGAATTTTTTTTTTGCATTAGCCTGCATTCCGTTCAAGCGGCACCAGCTTTCAAGCCTAGCGATATCAGCTTGCAGTGCCATGCAATCTATACTACTATGAATACTCCTAAAAAGCTTCAGATCGTCAGCAGAAAGGAGCTTGTCGGAGTGGAGTTTTTCAGATAGATCATTTACAAATGTAATGAAAAGTAGCGGTCCGAAGTGGCTTGGGGTACTCCTGACGGGGTTTCGAATATACAAGATCGTGATCTATTTATTCCCGTGAAAGCGCAGCGATTTGTGATCCACTCGAGCGACCAAGTTGGAAAACCAAGTCGTCCAACTTTCTGATAAGTAAATCGTGCGGGACTCGATCGAAAGCTTTTGCAAAATCGATATAAATCGAGTCCACTTGACAACCTTTTTCCAGGCTATTGCTGATTGAGCTTACGTAGCACATTAATTTGCTAACAGTCGACCTCTTCTTCACAAAGCCATGTTGTGATTCGGATAAGAAAGGTTAATCCGGTCATCGGCAACATCGAAACCGGTCGCGACTTAAAAAAGGTGTTTTTTAATCCCTTTCCGTTTTTAAGAACGTTAAGTGTCGTGTCCTGTAATCGTCGCGTGTTAATTGTGTTGACACCGTGTCTCAGGTCCCATGTCTAATGTTTCACGTCTAATGTCTCAGGTTACAGGTCTCAGGTCTTAGGTGTCATGTCTCATGTCTCAAGTCCCATGTCTAATGTCTTATGACTAAGGTTTCAGGTCTCAGGTGTCATTTCTTAAATCTCAAGTCTCAGGTTTCAGGTCTCAGGACTCAGTTCTCAGGTCTCAAATCTTATGTCCCATGCCTTAAGTCTCAGGTCTCATGTCCCATGTCTCAGGTCTCATGTTTTAAGTCTAAGGTCTAATCAGGGTGGCCACTCAAAATCAATTTTTGATTTCCCGCATTTTTCCCGTTTTTTCCCGCATGGTCTCACAGAATTCCCGGTTTTATACAAAGAAAACCAAACAAAATTCCGAATACACGGTGCGCCTCTGGACCGTTATTATAAAAAAAAATTGTCCATCAAATCCAAGTACGGGGCTCGATTCCTTAGGTCATTCTGCACCTCTGGGTAAATTTTAAAAAAAATCCCTAGCAGAAAATCCGAGAAATCTTGATTTTAAGGTTTTTGTTGAGAAATTTCAAAATAATTCATATTCAAATTATTCAATATCATCAAAAAACCTCCAAAAACGTCAAAAAAGTGGTCCAAGTCATTTCCAACCAGTATGTATTTGTTGCCGTTGATAAAATTATGATTATTTACAACTGACTTAACTCTCCAAACATGGCTTAAGTGTATTATAAGTATGGTTTATTAGGGGTTTAAGTTTAGTTTAAATTATTGTTTCCGTGAAGTTATGGGGGAAAATGAATTTCAAATCAGTGGTGCTTTTATTGGTTAGTAGGAAAAGGAAACAGTGAAATAGTAAAAAGTAAAAGTAAACTATAAAACAGCAATACAACTAAAAATAATGAATGGAACATATTAAAAACTCAAAACTAACACATATGGTTGCTGTTGTAATCAATCAAAGAGTTTAACAAACGGTCGTTATAAACCTTTGATGATTTGGGAGCTTTATATCGCTGCCAAATCACATCAAAATCAGCATGTACGGATTCGGAGGCTTGCTCATTGTGAAGCCCAAGTCCTCTTCCGGCTTCTCGACAGAAATCCGCCACATGGTACTTTGTAATGTGATATTTAGATGTGAATGGAAGATTCAGCTTCTCCCAGCTGCTGGCAAAATCTGCAATAGCCTCCTCAAACCCATGCTCGAGTTTAAAGGAAAAGCATTTTGCATACACGTTTTTGAAGTTATTCAGAACCTGAAAATCGTAATATTTATTAAAAACTTGGTAAAGTTTATTTAGTAGAACAACCAACCGTAACGTAATCTGAAAGTTCAGGGTTGTCTGCCAAACAATTGGTAGCATCCAATAGCGCGTGGCAAGCTCTTCCGGTGAAACCGTACGTCATCTGTTGGTGTCTCACCTGTGCTTGTTCCACCCATAAGTCTACCCAGTCTGGTGCTTTCTTCTCAAGTGACTTAAAAATTGTATTAATAATTCCAAGCGTTATTGTAACGGTGGAGGCGGGCAAAGGTTCACGATTTTGTCTTCATCACTACCCGAGACCAACGGGGCATTCACGCAGCTTGCGAAGTTCTTTCCATTCAATTTCTTTTTTCTTGTCCAATTTTCGTTTATACTTCCTTTGGTTCTCGCGGTTCCGTTTGCTACACCGAGCTCGCTCTTTAAAGCCTCACAGTATGGACATGGATTCTTCGAAGAGTGGGCCATTATGCCAATTATAATATTTATAATCTTGAGGTCCCCAGCAACCAAGTATTCGAGCTCGTGTAATTTGAGAAGTTTCGTCCAAACGGGGGAAATATTGTCATACTTTTCAGCGAGATTTGGTGAAAGTGCAATGATGAAAAGCTTCTTCACGCCGCCATCCTTGAAGCCAGCCAGATGTTCCATTTGCGGAGAGATCACAGATAACGTTATCTTGAAGAAGCTCCTACCCCCATCAATTCCTATTTTCACCACAAAATCATCAACAGGTGGTCTTGAACGTTTGATACGGTTAATGAGTTCCGGTACATCAGTGCAATATGCAACAACATGATCTGACGAAGGTGCTACATTTCCTGTGATGCTGGACAACTGAACTACATCAAACAAGTCTTTAAGCTGCCGGTTCATTTCAATCAATTTCAACCGCACTCCAGATTCTATATCGACTCCAGAAGCTCGAATACTTTGAATCACACCTAGATAATAGATAGATTATATAAAACAACCATTGTTATGAATAAAATACTAATTACCCATTGTTTTCCTCATGCTTAGATTGTTTTCGCCTTTGACCTTAAACAAATCATCTGCACGTAGTTTTTTGGGAGGTTCTGGACAAGTTGAAACTTTCTCGAATACAGACGGTCTTCCACGAAGATTTCGCAGAACACATTTTCCATCTTGATGGATAAAATATTTTTTTTTTTTTTGGATTTTTTAAATCAGGTGATCAGTGATGGTTTGAATCATTTGACTTAATTTTGAATCATTTGCTTATAACTTCTTTTGAAAACATTTTTCCCAGAAATGATGTTCTAAACTTTAGTAGAACTAGATCTTAGCTGCAACTTTTGTGACCAACACAAACCTGTATCTCTTATGCCTTATGAATGAGAAATCGAAAAGTTTAAATTTTTGAGCAATGATCGTAATCACAATCATTTGGATTAGCGGGTTGGATTAAATCCTACAATTCATACCACATTGAAGATACATATTTATGACATACAAGAAAGTTATAGCTTAGATCTGTATCTACTAAAGTTTAGAACATCATTTCATGGAAAAATGTTTTCAAAAGAAGTTATAACCAAATGATTCAAAAATAAGTCAAATGATTCAAACCATCACTGCAGGTGATTATTTTAAAATATAGTTTTACCTGGTGAATCTGGCTTTGAACGCATATAGTCAGCTACTGCCGCATCCGCTGAGCTTGACGAGGGCTCTCCATTATTCAAAATTAAAATGATTTTCAAATTCGACGCTCGGGTGGATTGAGTGCAATGGTGCCTTTTTCCTCTTCCGTATTCACTGTAGCAAGTTTTACAAATTACCACCGCTTTACACCCATCAATGTCTTCTGTGTCTGGACTGGACCTGGGTCTTCCGCGCTTGAGTTTCTTGGGTTCAAAACCAGGCAGGTTGCTTCTGCCCTCATGTATACCGGCAGCAACACAAATCTCACATTTGCACATTCCTTGAGATCGCGTGATGATTGAATTTTCGAGCTTGTAACTTCGAATCCTGGGGACCCTTGTACCTCCCTTGCTGAACTCTCCACACGACGCGCGACATGTTCCGCAAATGACCGACGGATACAAATTTTCTCTGGATTCAAAATCTTGGAGAAATTTTCGAATAACAACTCTTATACCTGCACTTATCGGTCGAAGCGACGATGTCTTAGAAAGGCAGAGTACGCAAACCAAATTTCTGTTCTTTTCGTGAACATCCATTTTGAGGACAAAAATTGACGTTGAGAATTTGAAGTTGAATCCTTTTGATTTTTCAAAGCCCACTTGTGTCCCCGCTTTTGTGCCGGTCGACTGTTTCGCTGGTCATTCGCTTGTAGGTAGTTTCAAGCCAATGATGATTACAAGATTTATTTAACCTTAAACCACTAATAAACCATACTTATAATACACTTAAGCCATGTTTGGAGAGTTAAGTCAGTTGTAAATAATCATAATTTTATCAACGGCAACAAATACATACTGGTTGGAAATGACTTGGACCACTTTTTTGACGTTTTTGGAGGTTTTTTGATGATATTGAATAATTTGAATATGAATTATTTTGAAATTTCTCAACAAAAACCTTAAAATCAAGATTTCTCGGATTTTCTGCTAGGGATTTTTTTTAAAATTTACCCAGAGGTGCAGAATGACCTAAGGAATCGAGCCCCGTACTTGGATTTGATGGACAATTTTTTTTTTATAATAACGGTCCAGAGGCGCACCGTGGAATATTCATTTTTGAAAACATATCCAACCATAACCATTTAACCCTCATCCGCATTAGAGTGTCATTTTGACACTATTGCAAGTTTGAATACTTGTAACTTTTTTCAGAAGCTTCAAAAAACAAAAATTTTGGGGACCCAAAATGAATTCAACAGTTCTTTAATATTTTTTTTTTTTGTGGCGTTTAAATAGCTGTGGGAAGCTGACGCTGAAAATGAAATGTGGGTAGAGGGGTCGGGGAAATAAAAGTTTAGAGTAGGCAGCTTAGAATAGTAAGCGATCTTGAGACGTTGGTTATACCATCCTGCACTTCCTTAAGTCCACTTCGGATGAATATGAACTGAAAGTAGAACAAGATAGTGAACTAACCCCTCATGATACCAGTTGGAGGAAATACGTTGGCGGTTTGAGACAGGTCGCTTAATTAATCCCAACGAAACTAACTACAGTATTTATATACAATTTAAAACAATAAAATAAAATGGAACGCTCTCACCATGTTATAGAACTCTATGTTCAGCTGTTGATAAAATCCTTGGGATGAGAGCCATATGTTGCGAAACCATCTTAGGGGTCCTTTGATGTTAGGTGATGGCTTGAAGTTTACTCGAGTTATTTCAAACTCGACGTCCCGGGTCATCGTATAACCAATTGATTTGGCGGTAGTGGCGGTAATGCATGCATACATGAAAAACGAAAGAAAAGAGAAAAAAAAGAAAGAAAAAAAAAGGATTTTAGTTCATATAATCTTTTAATATATAAAAAAGAAGCCCAGTTCAAACTAATAGCTCGAATGAATAGGAGAAGTAATCTACATTATTTCTATCACAGAATCACACATCACAGGATCATGCAAATTCATCAAAATATGGATACAAGAGCCTATTTTGTCGTTTGAGCATCGCCCTACCCTACCCGCCTCACACAGTTGCCTACGTTTGAATAAGATTTTAAAATGATTAAGACTGTTTGTTTTGAACTTGAACTAAAACACTATAAAAACAACACAGGCGACAGATATGTTTCACAAACATAAAAACACGAAATATCATTTCCATCCAATTTGCCCTCAGTGATTGAAAAAAGCCAGATTTAAGAATAATCCCTCGTAATTCATAAACCGCAAATACACATCCACTGGAGCATCGGGGAGGAGAATGGTATTTAAATGTGTTAACCCACTCCTTTCCAACTGTTTGAATAAATCTGAAAAAAAAAGAACCCAACCTCCGAATGATCAGAAAAAAAAAAGAAATAAAAAAGAACAAACACAGAACAAATTTATAAGACACGAAACTTACTAAATAACAATAATGATAAATTCAAAAATGAATAAATAAACAAAACAAACAAAGAAAAACACTTATAACATAGTAAATGAATGATAAAAATTTTAAAAATAAGAATCAAATTTTGAAAAAGAAAAAATAATGAAAAAAAAACTAATGACAAAAAAACTAAATTGAAAGAGAAATAAATCAACAACGAAAATATATGAATAAATAAAAATGAAAAAAAAAATTTAAAAAAAAATAAAAATAGATAAATAAATAAAAAATGAAAATAAAAAAAAAATAAAAATGAAAATTAAAAAAAAATGAAAATAAAAAAAAAAGAAAAAAAAATGTCTCATCCTTTTTCCGGGCTTGACACCGGCAGCAACGGTTCTCAGTATTTCTTTGTTTTCCTATTCTTCACTCAAAGAATATAAAAATAGAATTCCAAAGTGTGTAAAATAATAATCGATCTATTAATCTTAAATAAGTTATACTGACAAACTACACTACGGAAAACAAGTCAGCTAAGAACCATTCCAGGCGGATTTGAATTCAACAGTTCTTTAATATTGCATCTTTATTTTTTTTTATGGGCGAACCCTAGTAAAAACTTTTTGGACCAATCAAAAGTATATTCATTGGAAAGCAAATTTAATCTACATTCTAGTGAGGTGCAACAATTCACGCTGTGAGATTTCACAAAAATATGAAAATTATAAACGTAAAATCATTCCTGAATTTCTATAACTACGGACTTTTTGGACTTTTTTCATTCAAACTGCAATATCTTTGAAACATTTTTTATTGAAATTTTGCACAGTGATTGTTCAAATATTAAGCTAGCATGTCTGAAGTTTTCGAAAAATTTTATCGATGAGATCAAAAATTACGCGAGGTGCAATATTTCAGGTATGGATCTAGAAATGTGATTTTTTTAGAATTTTGGACGAATGTTTCCATAGGAAAATCATGTTCTCTGTTTAACAAACGGTAAATCTATATCAACTTAAAAATCAAGACAATATCGCGAAATTCTGATTTCAAAACACAAATGAATAATTTATTCCATTTTTTCTTTTCTTCATTGCTTTTGCCAGACACTTTTTGTCTAATTGGTGGAGGTAACGATATTGTTCTCATGGATCGTCCAAAATTCTATAGAAATCGCATTTCTATGTTCATGCCTGAAATATTGCACCTCGCGTAACTTTTGATCTCATCGATAGAACTTTTCGAAAACTTCAGAAAAGCTAGCTTCGTATTTCAACAATCACTGTGAAAAATTTCAATAAAAAATGTAGCGTGGTTTCAGAGATATTGCAGTTTGAATAGTCTTAAAAGTTCGATTTTCGTAGAAATACTGTTTCTCAGGCCACACAAACTCCAGAAAGCTCAAATTTTGTGATATAATAGTGTGATAGTTGATCTATCTATAGCAAAATATTGATCAAAAAATATCATCAGAGTAAAAAGTCGACTCGTCGACAAACCGTTTGAGGTACGGTAGCATTTTGGCAGCACGTTCTGCAACGCGTTCCACCCAGCGAACGTAACAAAATTTTAACGGAAATATAGTTGAATCCGTTACTGCAGTATAATCTGCCCTTCTAAGTGGAATGTTTTTGAACAGGCTATACAACGTCCTCAAAAATGCATCCAAAATCCATTCACTTTTCCTCAGTCCCTCCTTGAACGCTTTATGTACAGTATGAAGTAAACAGTTCCTAATGCAATTCGCTAGTTAGTTCATTAAGCATTTTCCAATTTACTGCTGGACCATCCATGGAATACTGCACATCAGGATCCATAGAAGATCAGGATTTTTCGAAAAACATAGTTTCACGCCATTCAGAAGGTCATTCGAGCGCGTCGACGATAAGAATGTAGAACCAATATACTTTGCTTAAACTAGGTTTGTGTTTTGATTCCAGAAGCGCACACTTATATCCATTTGTTGCTTCTGCAGAATCTTATTTAACGTTTTGTCAAATTCTAATACGAACTCGCTGCAATTCTGTAGTAAATTGAAAACTTCATTCAAAAAATAGAGAGCAATACCGTGTGGAATCAAAAAAGCTTATTTTTGTTCTTCCCATTTCTATTCGATTAGCAATCTGGCTGTTCGGGAACATCCTTTTGTTGTTCAATGAACTAAGTTCAAACTAATCGAAACCGATCAAGCTCGGCAGGAGAATTCGTTTCGACCTAGTAGAAATCGGTCGAAGTGGTCGAAGTCAATTGGAAACAGACCGGTGATCAACTGTTAATCCATTTTCACTTGCTTCGACCTATTTTGATTAAACTTCATTGAACAGACTTTCACTAAGCCAAAAATTCCCAACTGTTCGCAAAAATTCCCGGCTTTTCCCCGCTTTTTTCCCGTTGGATTTCAAATCCCGTCTTTTTCCCGCTTTTCCCGTTTTTCCCGAATGGGTGGCCACCCTGTCTAATGTTCCATGTCTTAGATCTCATGTCTCAGGTCTTAGGTCTCAGATTTTAGATCTCTGGTCTCAGGTCTCAGGTGTCATGTCTTAAGTCTCATGGCTTAATTGTCAAGTCTCAAGATTCAGGTACGAGTTCGCGAGTCTCAGATCTCAGGTCTGAAGTCTGAAGTCTCAGGTCTTTGGTCTTAAGTGTCAAGTTACATGTCTTATTGTTTCCAGTTTCAGAGCTGCAGAATTTGAATGGTCTTTTTAACACGGTTTTCGGGAATTAGCACGGTTTTTTTACGCGGTACGTATATCAGTGTAAAAAAAACCTTACTGTACTTGAGGAAAGGGAAGACAATTATGAAGGGTTGCTCTTGAAAACAAATTTCCGTCGGTGGTGGCTTCCAGAAGCGTGGTTTCGTAAGCTACTGTAGATATGGTCGTCCTGATCAGCCTTCTCCGGTGTAATTGAACCGTTCGGGTGAAAAATCGTTTTAAAAAAAGTGGGTTTTAAAGTTTCAGTAGAGGTTCCCTTTCTTCCACTGCTGCATTAATGCAGCGTGACTTAACAACTCTATTGCAAGGTAAAATTTCACTCTACCAGAATGATTCGTATTTTCTATGTTACAGTCTATGATTTCCAGAATTGGTCTATATGATCAAAATATTGGGATGAATAAATCCATTGGGCTTAAAATCCCGGAAAAAAATTGTCTCTATTCACGGAAAGATTGACCTAACTGTTCAATTGCTAAAGAGGAAGCGAAATCTAATTTCTTGGGTCGAATTCACAGTGAGCGCGAAGCGAAGTGCGAAGCGAATTTCCAATTCGCGCGGCAAACCGCTTCTCATTGAAACACGTTGAAAAAAACATCGACCGGCCACAGTGCAAGCGAATTTTCATGCGAAGACCCGGCTGGATCGCGCGAGTTCATCCTGTTCATCCGGACATACACTGAAAATATTCTCTCGGATATTTTTTATCGTAAAATGATTTATCTAAAAAATCTTTTTCAACAGTTTATTTATTTAACTATCATAGCCGTTTCTGTGTTGGTAATGAAAAATGCACGATTTTTTATCGCGGATTTTCGAAAAAAAACGCGGTTTCAGTCTTTTTCAATTGAAACAAATTCTAACTGGCAATAAACGACCGGTGGCATGAAAGCCCCACAATATGTGTATAGGGTGAAGGGGCTGAACGGATAGAAGTTGGAGTTTGCTGTACGACGCCATCTTGAAATCCAATATGGCCGCTTCCACTCAACTTTAAAATGCTGGAAGTGACTGAAGAGCACATGAAACTCCCACAATATGGGTATTGGATGAAAGTACTCAATAAGTAAGAAGTCGAATTTGGCTGTCCGACGCTATTTTGAAATAAAAGATGGCGGTTTCCGCTCTATTCAAAATGCAGTAAATAAGTGAAAATCGCATGATCCATCCAAAATATAAGAAATGAATAAAAGGGATCAAAAAGTAGATAAAAAATGACTGACAAAAATTTAACAAAAATTTTGAGAAAACTGCAAAAAAGCACTGAAACAAATAAACAAAAATATGACAAGTGTTATAAAAAGAAAGTCATATTGGCAAAAATATAACAAAACTGTGGAAAAATATTAAAAATATTACTAAAATTTAAAATATGACAAAAATATGACAAACAAAAAAGAGATAAATGACAAAATTTTGAATAAAACACGACAATTGTAGTAAAAAAAATTATGCCAAAAATATGACAGATATAACACAATTAGACAAAAATATAAGAAAAAAAAACACAAAAACTGCAAAACTATGACAAGACAAATGAGAAAAATATATGACAAAATTATAATCAAAATTTGACCATAAAATGACCTGACAGAACATATATAAGGACAAATATTTGACAAAAAATTTACAAAATGACAAAATAATAACAAAAAATTTACAATAAAATCAGAAACATCTGGCAAACATATATAAAACTATAAAAAAAAAAATTATTACAAAGGTGGTAAAAATATGGAAAAATTTGACAAAATAATGGCAAAAATCTGACTAAATTATGAAGAATGAAATAAAAATATAACAAAATACTTTCAAATATACATGTATGTAAGAAAAATGACAAAATGATGATAAATACGACATTAAAATTACAAAATTTCAACAAAAAACATGACAAATCCGAACATAAAATGATGAATATGTTACAAATATATGGCATATGACAAAAAAAATGACAAAATATGACAAAATCTAGACAAATCTATGGGCTTGTAATATGTGTAACTTAGTTGGCAAGTTAGTTCCCTCCTAAGCCAATATCCGTGAGTTCAAATACAAGAGTAATCATCGAATACAGTTGTACCGGATAAGACATTCAGTATGAAGAGAAGATGGTAAAAAAACTATATATAATCGAACGGAAAAAAGACAAAACTATCAAAAGAAACTTACAATCAAATGAACAAAAAATCTGACAGAACTATGACAAAAAATACGACAAATGAATACATGACAAAATAATGACAAAAATAAAAATAAAATGACAACAATCTTACAGTACTATAACAATTACCATTGTCAATTGTTTGTCATAATTTTGTTTTTTTTTAATCATAGTTTTGTTATATTTCTATCATATTTTTTTAATAGCTTTGTTACATATATTTTTGTCATAGTATTGAAAGATTTATGTTATTTTATTATTAGAAGTTATTATATTTGTCATATTTTTAATTTAATTTTTCATATTATCCATAATGTTGTCAAATATTTGTCAAAGCTTTTGTTACGGGTTTTGGCATTATTATTAATTTTTTGTTATTATTTAGTAAATTTTTATTAATTTTTGTCAGATTTTTTTTAAATTTAGTCATGGCTTCGTCATTTTAACAGTCAAGTTTATCATAGATTTGATATATTTTTCTCAAATTTATGTAATATTTTTATCACCTTTACCATATTTTTTATCAAAGTTTTGTCAGAGTTTCGTAATTTTTGTTGTTATAATATTTTAATTTTTTTTTATAATTTTGTAATATTTTTGTCATAGTTTTGGTAGATGTTTTTTCTTGCGATTTTCAGTCATTTGAAATATTTTAAAGTTGAGTGGAAGCCGCCGTTTTGGATTTTAAGATGGCGATTCACAGCGTCAGACTGCAAAATTCGACTTTTACTAATTGATTCCTTTCACCTAATACCCACATTATGGGGGTTTTATGCGATTTTCAGTCATTAAAAGCATTTTGATTTTAGGCTGAAGCCGCCATCTTGGATTTGGGCGTCAAAAATCTGGTCCTTATTCCGGTCCTAAGATTCCTTTTCACAAATCCTGTTGTCCTAGTACGTGCAAGGTTTTTTTCCGCGGTTTTCCGGAATTAACGTGGTTTTTCGCGGAATTGACGCGGATTAGTTTTTTTTGCGCGGTACGTATCCCTCGCTCACAGTTTTGATTCTGCAAATTAAATTTGCAAAGATTTTTTCACGAGTGATTAATGTTTGCAAAACACCGAAGGTTTTTTCAGTGTTGAACCGCTTCGCAATTCGCGTACACTGTGGCCGGCCTTCAAAAACGAACTTGCGAAATTCATCCGGTGAATGAATATTTCGCTTCGCAGTTCGCTTCGCGCTCACTGTGTTCGTACCCTTGAACGTTAACAAACTAAATTAAGGTTGGGCAATCAAACAAACACATTTTCCTACTGTTATAATAATGCCTTTCTTTCAAAACAAAATTCAACACGCGAACCTTGTAAAAATAATATTATTTATTACACTTTACAATATGGTGTCGTAAGCTGTGAAACCTACTTGGCACGTTTGTCCTACCCAGAGATGTTCCTCACGAATCGATATATTAAATCCCGTTGAAGCGTCCTAGTATAAAACAACCCGTCGTTGTGTTACTGTTGTGTTTTAAATTTGGCAATTGTTTCTTCACTTTTATGAAAAAGCAACAGTATCAGTGGTTGCTTAAAAAATGCAAATCGTACGAGCTAGTGATACAATATCAACAGTGGAATCAGAATAAGTTCTCAGTTTTTTTTTGGCGAGTCTCTTGCTAGAAACACTAAAGAAAAGTAAGAAGGAAACAACTAGACAATTTTAGAGCATTTGAAGAACACAAACGCAATTCGATAAAATGAAGTCTGGCCCACCAAGCAAAAAGTCTATGCGATACGCTACCTTAGGACAATTTGTAATCTTTCCTAACTGTGGAAACTTTTGCTTGATAAGTTAAATACTCCAAACAGTATGGAATTAGTTCAAATGGCACCGCCATACAATACAGAATCAAATCACCTTTTTTTTGTCGAGTGTTTACTTTCGCTTAAAGGGTATCTCTAGCACCTTGAGCAGGTCAACTGGCGGTGCGTAGCGGTGTTTGTACGTCATAATCGGGTCGTCATCGTCGAAACTCTCGTCGTTCGAGCTGGGTGGTTTGGTACTCGGTCCAGATTTGAAGCTCGCAACTGATCGGTCGTCTTCGTCCGAATCCGAAGGGTAGAATCGCACGGACGAATTGGGATGGATGGTGAAAGAGAAGGTTTGGAACCGGTCCAGATGACGCTTTTTGGTTACCCGGGAAAGGTTCAAATCTTTCAGGGTAATGTGAGTTCGAGCAGTTCTGGGCAGGCTTGGTACGATTTGCTCCGGTTCGTAAACCGTGACGCAACGGGAGTGATCCGGTAAGCTGGTCGTTCGGGTATACAAACCCCTGGGAATTAATTTGCTGGTAGAAAGTGCAGATGTATTGTTGAACTGAGTTGAGTTTACGATTCGGTCATTATTAGCTGAAAACAGCGAGGACATGTTCGTAGTTTGGTCGATTTGCGAGCTGCATGATTCCGTAGGTTGATTGATGACTTGTGTATCGTTTACAACTGGCTGACTGGTTTTCTGTGGCAACAGTTTTCGAGGACTTCGAAGACTTATGGCCTTGAATGGGCTTATCAGGACATTACATGTTGGTCTGGTTCCTGCTAAGACGCCTTCAGACAATGCGGATAATTCTGATGATTTGATAGAACTTTTCTTTTCTGGACTGTGCTTCGAGGAAACATCTGAACAGAGTTTGGAGGAAACGTCTGAACAGTGTATTGATGAAGCATCTGAACTGTCCCCGATACGATTGACACTTTTTTTCTTACCTCGCCGCAAAACTCTCCTGGTTTCCTTTTTAGTTGGACTACCAGCTGGGGGGACATTAGATTCCGGAAAAACTTCAGGCAAATCATCTTCACTGCTAGTCGATGCGCGCATTGATTCTTCCTTCCACAACCCTGTTTTATGTTTTGCTTTGGATAATGTAACTTTCTTTACTCGAACACGGTCTGTTTCGATGGCTTTTTCAAACTCATCTAGGGCATTGGTATTGATACCCTTTTTACAGGTTGAGTTTCCCTTTTTCTGGGTTTTTTTGAAAACTTTCCTGCGCGCGTTGCTAGGTTTTTCGATATTGTTTGCAAGTGGTTTCAACTGATTGCGCTTTTCGCCAGGGTTATCAGCTGGAATCATTTGGATGGGTAGAGAAACTGCTCCAGTTTCAAACACTGAATCAGATTTAATCATCGGTCGAGGTACTGGTGACGCTGGTTCTTCTGCTATTACCGGGAAATTATTGATAGAATGCAGCCTCTTCAAACCCGGACGTTGATTTGTCGCAATTGTGTATTGCTTTATTGTTGTCACTACTTTAACCTTCCTTATGTTTTTATTTTTAGTATTAGACAAAATATACTTTTTCTCGTCGACCGAACAGAGCGAATCTTCATCTTCCTTACTTGATACCGTTAGTTTTTGTTTTCGATGATATTTCATGCTGTCGCCCGTTTCATTTGTTTCAGATATTTTGGTCTCCTGCCCTTTCGTTATGCCGTAAGCGACCGCTCCAGTCGTTCTATGAAACAACCAATTTTCTACTTTTTCATGGCTTAACTCATTGAAGCCTGACTGATCTTCGATGCTTTCCATCATTTTCTGGAGACCAGACTGTTGCCACGTTCGTTTTCTATTCTCTACTACTACCGCCAACTGTCGATCGATTTCATCCCGATTTTCTTGATCAGACTCGGCTCCGCTTTCTGATTCAACATCCTCGGCGGGACTGCCATCATCCACGTCGCTGTCGCTGATGTGATTTTTTAAATCGTCGAAGGTAAATTCCTCTCGATCTATCGTTGAAGCGTATTTCTAGAAGAAAAAATGGTTAAATCAGAAAAAAATAACGAATAATTTGCAAAATTAGAATCACCACTTGTTCACAAAGAAAAAAAAAACAGAAAAAACAAGAGAATCTAACAGTTGTGATCTTACTTTACTAGGTGGCCCCCCTTCGACAGGCACCGCCTTTGAAGGAAGGGGGTTGGTCATTGTGTCTTGAAGAGTTCGCTTTCGAGCTCGTAAAACGAACCAACCGCTCACGGTGGCCAGCAGTCTGTGTATGCAACGTTGCAGTTGCTGTTCTATAACGGTGCGACAATGGCGAGCAGTTTGGAATACTGTTAGTTCCGTTGCCGGACGTTGAGAGCCTAACTGCCGTCTTTTTGGTCGGCCTGTCAGTTTCTGGAATCAGGAAATGACCGCTTAGTACACCACAATGTTGAAGCAGATCCTACTTAAAAAGTTTGAAAGTTCCCAGGAACAAGTGGTGATTCTTAATACACGGAAAAAACTCGTCCAGTTTGTCGAACATTTCAGTCATTTTTCTATTTACTATGTTGAGCAAATTCAACACACATCTGCTCAGAGGAAAGTTTAAAAATATTTCTACTCGAAGTTCTGGTTAATTTATTCAAGCTCATCACATAAATGATTTATGTCAAACTGTTTTATGTCAAACTTGTAGAAAGATTTGCATGTCTTCGAGAATAAAACGGGTTTTTTTTTATTCTTCAGGTATGTGGAGAGCTACGTTTGGTTACCAATGATCTGAAGCAGATGTCCATTCCAAAACTAGATCGATCAGTGTGGAAAATGTGTCTGATGACTTTCGCATTACAGAATCCACAAAAGAGCTAAGAGAAGATACCATCTCTGACCTGAACTACAGTAAGCAATTGACAAAATATTAAACTTCTTGTAGGATTCTGCTGAGTTCTGCTGATCGTGAATGGAAATATATTCAACTGGATAAGTTTAAGCGCATTTCTTCCCTATTATTTAGGCATACTACATCATTTAACTTACATCTAGGAAAGACTTCCATATTCCGGAGCGGGCCCCCAGGTTGTCGTCGTTCGGCAAAACTTCATCGACACTGCGCCAAGGCCGAGTTTGGAAAAAAAACATAGAAAAAAAAATCTAATTATAAACGACTCAACTATTATCCTTCTGGTACTTACACAATTCCTCCGTTACGCTGGGCCATTGTTACTGTTTTACGTGATTATTATATCAGCTATAAACCATCAAAACCGGAATGCAATTCGAAAAACTCGGGATATAATTACGCGTTTCAGGATAAGGACGCTCTGCGAAATCAAGATAGGTAGATCAAAAGGTATGACATTGCGCTTAACCTCAATCGACAGAGCCGTGTAAACACAGGGTCAAAAATAGTTACGAAATTTCGAACAATATGTATGGGATTTGAAACATAATTTCAATTTATGGAAGATTGAGGGGTCTTATTGTCCAAATAAGTAATCAGTCACATTCTTTGAAATACGTTGTGTAGCTATTCGTAAAATTTATGTTCAAATGCTCTCTTTATTTTGACTACGAGATAGTTTTTCTTTGGCAATATTGCAGTATTTCAGCAAAATATTCGAATTTCGGAGAGCATTTTTTCAGATGTAGTTGTAAACATATGGTGAAAAAATGACTTGTTATAACTTGTAATGATTGCTTCTTTATTTTAGATACTAAAAAAATTAATAAAGTCTCAGTTATAAGGAATTTAGCAAAAAGCAATTTTTTTTAACTGTATAAAAAATCCGCTTAAGAAATATATTTTCCATCCGCAGAGCGCTTAATGCATTGTAAATACGTTGGTAAACATTTCTATATTTTTTGCAGAATTTTAAAATTAGTAGTTTTATAATAAAACTAGTATTTAAAAAAATTTCCATACATTTCTGTGGAATTTCTATAACTATTTTTCGGTTGGCCTACTAATACATATGCAAGCAACGGAGTAGTATACCTAAGGAATCTAGCTATCCTGCTGCGAAATAACACAAATGACAGTTGCAATGCGATGTTTTATGTCGCTGCCTTCAATTTGTTTACAGCGGCTTTGAATCAAATTGATAAACACATACACTGTAAATTTTAGTACTCGAGTTTTGGGGAATTCAATGAGCAAACCAAATAGTTGTAATATTTACACATTCCGACTTTTTTAAATGAAAATTTTGTTTTTTTGTAACTTTTTTTTAATGAAAATTGAAAACTGTAAATCAAATATTACGCTAGTTTCTTCGGAATTGGTTAGGGTAAATGCCAGAACTACATATTTCACAAATATTTCAAGTAGCAAATTTAGATGCCACACAAATTGCTTCTAGTGGTATTTTTCTATACTACAAGTTTCTATTCGAACGCTTTTGTCTTCCTGAGTTTAAATGATAAGACACAAAAAAAAAATCAAATAAAACAGTAACAAAAAATTTTATGATGTCGACCAAATTCAAATTTTCGAGTTGTTGTTTGAATCTACCAGGTTTGGGGCCTGGGGTATAGTTTGGGTGAATTCGGGTATTACTGATTTTCAGTGTAAATGTTGGTGTTTTGATGCGCTTCAGGAACGTGGTGCATGCTCGTAGTTCGCAAATTGATTTCAAAAAATCTTACAAAAAAGCCGAACAGGCCGGAATTAAAACATGTCAAGTTGGAAAAAGGCTGCCAAATCGAACCAGAAGGTTCACCGGGAGCGGGCACAACCATCGGCCCGAGAACATCTGGGGTTGCTGGAGAAGAAACAGGACTACAAACGGCGCGCCAAGGATCAACACGAGAAGGATGCCACTCTGCGATTGCTGCGGAAGCGGGCCCTCAATCGTAATCCGGACGAGTTCTATCATCACATGATCAACTCACGGGTGGAACAGGGCGTCCATCGGGAGCTAGACAAGACAGATGCGGCCGATGAGCATTCGCCAGCTCAGATCCGGCTAATGGAAACACAGGATCTGAAGTATATCAACATGAAACGGACCATGGAAGCAAACAAGGTGCGCCGATTACAGGCCAAGCTACACATGACCGAGGTGGCCGACAAAACTCCCAATCGGCACATATTTTTCGTGGATGACGAGCGGGAGGCTCGGAATTTTGATGTTGCCGAACGTCTAGGAACGCACCCCAGTTTGATAGGGCGTAAAACCAATCGACTACGGTTGGAGCAGCTGGAAAAGATTGAACTGGGCGTTGATGATGATCAGGTACATTTCACGAATCTTATTTAATTATACATAAAACTTATGTTCGAATTGTTTATTCTTCCCCCAGACTATTAAAGCTATGAACGAAGAGCGACAGAAAGCGTACACCGAGTTGAATAAACGGATCGAACGGGAAAAGGAGCTGACCGTTATCCAGCAAAAAATGGAAATTAAGCGGGCGCTGAAAGAGAAGCGATCCCGCAAGCCAAAAAAACTACGGAAAGGTACCAAAGACGAGGCACCGGTTTACAAATTTAAATACGAAAGGAAGCGATAGCAAAACGATAGTTTAGTTTATTGCTTTATTTGATAAACATGATTGCATACAAACTTTGTTAATAAATTCAACTGATTATATGAATGATATAAGAGTAATATAAACTTGTTTTTCTGGGCATTATTAAAAAATTCAGCCGCCTCGGCCACCGTTTGGTGAAATATCGTTGTGAAAAAAAATGCACTATCAATGAATAAAGATGTAAATGGAAGCAAATAGTCAAAATATGTAATATGAATCCCCCGACGGCTGCTGGGCAGCAACATGCTCTAATCGAAGTCCATATCGAATCCCTTCATGTCGAACTGGTCGCTGGACATGGGCGGCCCATCGTTGACCAGGGTGGCCAGCTCCGAAGCATCGTACCCGATCAGTTCCCTCAGATCGCACACGAACTTGTACACGAACCGCTTGCCGTGCACCTTGGATATCATGTCCCCGTCGTAGTAGTAGCGCAGGGCCCGGGACAGCTTCTCGTAGTTCATGGTCGGTTTGTTTTTCCGCTCGCCCCACAGCTGGGCCACCAGTTCCGGATTGTTCAGCTTGAATTCACCCTCGGTTCCTTGAAGGAGTTTGAAAATCAGTTAGTGGTAAATCACAACTCGTCGACCTTAAGGGGGCGAGTTCTAATCAAATCGCATCACGCTTAGAATGCATTAAAAAAAAATCCCACATTTTGGTCCACATATCGAAAATAAGCTAAGAACAACCTGAAACGTATTATAAAAAAAATATCACGAAGTCTAAATCGCGAAAAAAATGCTTAGGACGACAAATGATCTAATCGCCAGGATACGCTTTTTTTTAAATCGTCAGTTTCCGCGAATGAGTAACAGACCCACAATAAAGATGAAAAATTGCAAAAAAAAACGATCTTACCCATCCACTGTATGATTCCACGATGTTCTCGATCGGTTAAAATTTCTAACAGAAACTGCCACAGCTGTATTTGACCATTGTTGCCGCTGCGATTGCCGCAGTAGCTAGTTTCATCTAAAAAATAAAAATATAAGTGAGTCAATTGGCTGAAATAAACCTGCACTAAATAAAATACACGCACTTCCCAAGCTGTACTTCGGAACCTTGCGTAGGATGGCCATCTCGTCGTAGTCATCCCCGTCGCCAGCTTTCTGCACGACCGCCACGAACTTGCACTTACGCAGCAGCTCCAGATGGGTCCAGAAAAGATCACCCGGGTCGTTCGGCACCTTCAGCTTGAAGTCTTCGTGATCCATTTCGCACAGCTCCTTCCCGTTGATGGTCCAATCCGGTACCTTGATGCTGGTCAGTTGAAAAGTTCGGACGGCCCACTGAATCCAGTGCTTCACCTGGGCTACGGTCCACTCAATCGGATCGTCCGGTATATTGAGTCGCTGTTGGTCCCGTTTGAAGTTGGTATCGCAAACCCAACGGAGTGCCGATTGTCCTGCATCGCTCATATCCTCATCATCGTCGTCATCATCGATAGTGTTCGGAGAGGCCATTAGCTTGGGAGAACTTTTCGGTATGAGACCCCCATTAGTGGCAATAGTGGAAGCAATTTGAGCCTGCTGGATGGCCGCTGCCTGAGCTGCTTTTTCGGCATTAGCCTCTGCATTGGCCGAGCTAATGATAGCGGCTACTGCTGAGGCCGTTTCCTGTTCTTCCTTAGCGATTTGCTGGGGTGTCTTGGAAGATGACGTTGCGGCAGCAGCGACAGATGAAGATTCACTGGTGGTACGATTCGAGCTTTTCGTCGGTGCCGGCGATTTCGGTACAGCCGTTGTTTCAGCGCTACTACTAATGGAAGCTGCAGCGGCTGCGACTTGAGCTGCAGCAGCCTGAGCAGCAGCGGCCAGCTCCAGCTCCTGTTGGTAAGTTTCCAACACCTCGTCTGTCGGTTTGAGCACGTCAGCGATGTTTATACGACGTTTGGCTGTTTGAACCTGCACATTGATCTGGACGAGGCCCTCGCCCTGAACGCATTGATCCACCAGGTTTTTGTGAGATTCCAGCATCTGTGTATCCTGCAGCCAGAATTCATAGTGCTTCAGTGAAATGCCGGTCCGTTGCTCTACCAACCCTCTACAAAGAAATGAAGTAAAAATTTAGTATTTGAATAGTAATTTTAATCCGACCAGACCCAAAAATCTTTTTGTTTGATTCGTATCCAGTTCCTTATTATTTGCTTCAAAATAGTTACTGCTCATTCTAAAAAGTTTTATTTAATTAAAATTTCCTTGACCCTGCAGATATAATAAAAAATTTTGTTCTTAAGATTTTTTCGTTATGAGAATTAAATAAAAATATTTTTTTCTAAATTTAATTAAACAACATTAAACGAACTGCTACGGGCATACGGTCATTGACCTAGACCTGGGACTAGCCATGAAAATAGGGTTCCACCTCCACCAATTCCCCACCCCCCAAAGATTCGCACCTTAATGTCGAGAGATTCTCGCGCAGATCCATATGCACCACAATCGTATCATCTTCGTCGTCAGCGTCGCCCAAAAACAAACCATTCCCGTTGGCTAAGAATTCCGAGTTGGGAATGATGCCACCCAGCCCATCGTCACCGAGCGGAGAAATATGATCCGGAAGTGGCAGATCCGGTACCTCCATTTTGATG